>NC_043977.1:34356126-34601126 GCF_902148855.1 Sphaeramia orbicularis | reverse complement strand
TCATAACAAAAGTTATCTCATGACACTTTACATGTAGAGTTGGTCAAAACCAGACTCTAAGCCAATTTACAGAAACCCAACAGAATCCTCCAGGATCCACATTTTTTTGTTTCCTGAAAAAAGTGATTTTTTCAGATAGGAGGTTTTGTATTTTGGCCATCGATTTATGTTTTATTGATTATGTTTTAATTGTAATTGTGTGTTTTTAACTTGTCTCTTTTCCATTTTTGTAAAGCTCTGTGAATTGCCCTGTGTAGGAATAGTGCTATGCAAATAAATTTGCCTTGCCTTGACAATGACGAGCAAAAAAAGAACATCATGCACACAAAGAAGTCAATGCATATCCTGTATTTCTTTTGGTTTTTATCTATTTAATTTAATGAAATTCAACTATCACATTCTTGTATAAGGAAGTACTCTTATGAGAGGCTAATGGAAAGTTTTATTGATTCTATACAAAAAGTAGAAAAGTGAAAAAGTGAAACTCTTTCATGAGCTTGGCTCAACATAAACATAACTTGTTATTTACAAGAAAACTAAACGGGGCACCTGTAGGGAGCAAAAGTTTGCGCTGTATTGCCTCAGACTAATCATCACACATAAACACACAAACACACGCATAGAAGACCTCTGGGATTTCAGTGGATCATCGTTTGCATCATGTGCTGAGCCTCTTTAGGCAGGTAGACAGGTATTGTGTTTACACCTCAGCCCCTCAGGTCTCATTGCAATCAAAGGTGTGAAGAAAAACAAGCTTTAACAAAAACACATGAGCTTGTGATGCAATTATTATTGCTATTATCAAACACACTTTTCCATAACAGTATTCACATTCTAAAAGATCATTGTTTAAACTAAAGCCAAAGTCAGAGGGTTATGATGAAAAAAAAAGAAATGTGGAAAAAACTGTGCAATTTTGGTGAAGTGACAATTCATTGAAATCATCCCCTGAGCAACTACTAATGTTCCCTGATGTTGTACTCCTTGAAATCAAACATTACCATCTCCTCAGCTGAGGTGAACAAAGGGCAGGTTGAACTTGAGGCCTAGACCCATTTTGATCATCCATGGTTCATCAACATAATGGTGTCTTTCACAGATGACAGATAACACACTATTAATATTTTGCAACTGTACAATTGCACTTAGTTGCTACATTTCAACATGAATATCTGTACTTTCTACCTCTTGCAACCCCTCGCAAATCTTGCAGTAGGTTTGTTAGGTTAGGTCAAACCACAGACTGTGATGAAATAGTGGGTGAAACTTCATCAGTCGGTTTCTCATATGCAACACTGGTTTTACAGAAGCAAGTAGGCAGAGTTCGAGAAGGGTAGAGGATGAAACCAGAACAAACTAAAAACACCATGACATCGACTAACAGTTGAATAAAACAAAATCAGGTAATTCAGCTCTGTAATGTTGCAATGTTTGCATATGCACCATATGTTCATGCTGTGTATAAACACACTAATCACAAATACTGGAGGTAATTAGTGGGCTATCTGGCAGACCATAAAAATCATGTAAGTCAATGGTAACTTATATATCTATATCTATATCTATCTATCTACAGTCTACTCTCGTTAAACCGCCCGCCGTTATACCGCCATTTCCGCCTATCGCCATCCGCCAGCCCAGTTCCATGCACAAACAACACTTATACCATTGATTTCCCGACCGTTATACCGCCAGCGTGATTGCCATCGAGTACACAGAAATTTTAACAATGCACTGAAACAAACGCGCCAGACGCTGATCGCGACAAGCTACGAGTAGGTCTACGGAACGGCCACCGTTCATTTATCGCAGAACACTCAGTAGGTCAGGATGTCGGGAAGAGGACGTGGGATTAAGCCAAAGCCTCAAGATGATAGGGTGTCATTTCCCGACACGCTATAATAATGCTTAAAATGTTTCCCCACTGTAAATGATCCCTTACAACATAACAGAATCAAGATTTATTTAGAAACACAATTAGAACGGGTTAACGGAGGCAGCATAGACATCATATAGTAAAGACATGCACATTATGGACGCAACCCGTTGTAACGCCATTTTCGCTATACCGCCAATTTGGCCATGAACGGAAGTTGGCGGTATAACGAGAGTAGACTGTATCTATCTATCTATCTATCTATCTATCTATCTATCTATCTATCTATCTATCTATCTATCTAGATAGATAGATAGATAGATAGATAGATAGATAGATATCTATATATATATACCTGTTGGAAGCTTCATGACATAATCCTCTCTGATTCTGCATTCAGACTGTAGTCCCCAGAAATGCCTTCAAGGGTTTTCTTCATATGTGATATCAAATTTTATTTGAACTCCAGGGTGAATTGGTAAGATACTGGCAGCTAAAAGTCTAATGTCAAGGCTGCTGATTAAACAAACTAAAACTTGCAAAACTAAATAGTCTAAGGACAGAGGACAGATCTTTGTCGAGCTGCACAATACGTAGATGTTCTGAATTAACCATATCATGGCCAGAACTGCCACTGCTTTGTCTGACACACACATCAAATATAAAACACACAGTGGTGGAACGTCAGGCCTTCTCTGTTGAATGAATATGTCATCCCGTACAATACATAATAAAATAAGAAGATTTAGAGGATCTGGATAGGTTTGAGCCCTCAGGGACCATGGCACTAAAACCAGGAAGGATAATGGACAATGGCTCAGAACAGCTCCAGCTGTCTGTAAACATAGATCACTGTGTATCGTGCAAAAACAGAAGCCTGAACTGAGCTAAAGTGGAAAACTGTTTTGTGGTCAGATGAATCAAAAACTGAATTTATTTTTGGATACCATGGACTCTGTGTCCTTTGGAGTAAAGAGGAATGAGACCGTCCGGTTTGATATTAATGCTCAGTTCCACAGCCTGCATCTCTGATAGAGATCCGTGTATTAAAACGTGTGCAAACTCATTGCACATGCAAAAAAAATGTACAAACTCATTTACTAACAGTGCGCACTAAAGGGTTGCATTTTTCAAAGGTGCAAAATAGCGTGTCTGCATCCAGTTAGTGCATTTGCCACAGTGAATATGCAAAATGGAGCATTTACACGTAATTGTGCGGTTGTTGGGAGGAGAAAATGTACATATATTAATTTAGCACACGCAGAGTCATATACCAAACCCGAAAGCAATTTTGCTCATAGAAACTGCGTCTATATTTAACACGTCTGAAAAGGAGGAGCAAATGGTTTGGATGCGTAATTGCGCACACATGGCTATGATTAGGAGACATCAAAATGATGCAGAGAATGCATTTTTCACCCTCATGTGAACATTTTTGGAGTGATGGAAGAAAAAATAATTGAGACATATGTGCCCCCCTGCACTGTGACCATTTGTGCTGGCGTATCCCACAACAATTCAGTGCACGCAAACTCCTGATTTAAGTAGGGCGGTCTGCAAGACTTTGTACCTGTTGACATTTGCGCAAGCCATTGTAGTAAATCACCCGCAAACCACAGTTCAACCCCACACGCAAAATTCTACACACAAATTGGGATCTTAGTAGATCCAGCCCAGAATGGGGTGCATCAGTGTCTGTATGCACATCTGGAAGAGCATCATCAATGATAAAAGGTATATACAAGTTTAAAAGTAACATACATATGTTCCCATCTAGGTGACATCTTCTTCAGGGGAGGCTTTAAAATTTCAATAAGGCGATGCTAAACCACACACTGCATCAATTACAACAGCACACAGTAGCAAAGACTGGGTACTAAAGTGGCTTGACTGCAGCCCAGACTTTTTACCAATTTAAAACATTTCACACATCATGGAACAAAAAATACACTCAAGACAAAATTCATCTCCCAAAACTCCAGAAACAGGTCTCTTCAGATCTTTAACATTTTTACAGACTGTTAAAAGAATAGAGGACGCCACACAATGGTAAGCACTGCCCTGTCCTAACTTTTTTAGAAACATGTTTTTTCCATCAAATTCTGTTTATATTCTGTGGACTTTTAGAGATACATGATTTTCTACAGATACAAAGGAACTGTCTGTGACCTGACAAGGAAATTTAAAAAAAAAAAAAAAAAAAAAAAAGTAAAGGAGTGTAAGGTTACTGATACAGATCTGGGTACTGTGAAAACAGTTCACATTTGTTTTTGTCTGTTGGATGTAATTCAGTTTTAATCAAAAACCTGATTCATCTGGGGGAGTGCAAATTCTGTAACCGACAAAGGTGTGATTACGGCCATCACTGGTTCATACATGGGTGTGTTTGTGGTGGCTGTGACTCAGGCGTGCCATGTGTTCTCACATCTATCACAGCCCAGCGCTCGGTGCAGCTAGTCACCAACAAATCTGAGCTCAAAGCAGCCTGGGTGTTCCTCTTAATTTGTTTCTGTCCATATTATTGTATTGTTGATGCATCCCACATCTCATTTACTTTTTTATGTAACCTATATCATGCATGTTTAACTTTACTGCAGCCCGAATCCTGTGGCACCAAGATCCAATCCAATCCAGCTTTATTTATAAAACACTTTAAAACAACCACAGCAGACCAAAGTGCTGTACAAAAAAATAAAAGCACAATACAAATTAATAAAAGCATTAAAAACATTAAAATAAAATAAAACAAGATAAAATATAAAAACAGAAACAAAATGTCAACATTGCACGAGTGTTAAAAGGCCAAGGAGAACAGGTGGGTTTTAAGAAGAGATTTAAAAACAGGCAAGGGGGAGGCCTGTCTGATATACAGAGGCAGGTTGTTCCACAGTCTGGGACCAGCAGCAGCAAAGGCCTGATCTCCTTCTAGCTTGCACGTTGTTCTGGGCACCATCAAAAGCAGCTGGTCAGCTCATCTGAGAGAGCGAGTGGGAGTGTATGTGTGAAGGAGCTCAGAGAGGTAGGGCAGTGCAAGACCATGGAGCGATTTAAAAACAAATAAAAGTATTATAAAATGGATTCTAAAATGGACAGGCAGCCAATGGAACAACGCTAAAACCGGAGAAATGTGCACATATTTACGAGTGCCAGTTAAAAGACGCACAGCGGCATTTTGCAGTCTTGAAGACAAGCGATGGAAGACCTGCTAATCCCCAAATACAAAGCATTACAATAGTCCAGCCGAGTGGTGATGAAGACGTGGATTAGCATCTCAAAATGGTGCTTTGGGATGACTGGCTTCACTTTAGCCAGCTGCCTTAAGTGAAAAAAGCTTGGCTTCACGACTGCCTTTACATGATTCTGTAAAGAAGCCCAACATTTCCCAAATAATGCATGCTTCGCATTAATGTGACATTTTAGGGTGGGCATGCTTCTATGAAAAGAAAACTCCTTCCTGCAGAGTGTGCATATTACTTAATGTCGGTCGACTGTTCTGTCTTGTTATTATTTTTTTTAAATTGAAATTTCCCATTGAGAGGACCAACGTGCTGTTTAGCGTCTTCCATCCTTACTGCTTGGTACTGCTGCCTGTCACTTCCAGATGACCTGCCCATTTGTGATGGCTACTCTACTTGGACAAACTGCCCGACAAACGGCCCAAAATGCGTTGCCAGAGACATTCAGAGTCATTCTGTGCTGCAGGTGGATTAAATGCATTAAAATTTTTAATCAGATTAATAATGATGATGGATTAATCCGGATTAATGTATTAATTTTGACAGCCCTAATAATGAACAACATACTGTACTTCTCACAAAAACAACATTCAACTGACAAAATTCTGTGGCTAGTTATAAAAACACTCTCCTGAAGCAGACAAAGGGTGATCTAGTAAACTGAGCAAACACACACCTATGTGACATGAACAACTGTGATTACTAATAAGTATGCAAACATCTCTGCTAGCTAGCAAGCATCCAGGCATCGTTCATAAATGAGTAAACACTGTTACAACCAATAGCAATCATCAAGAGCACAAATCCACTGAAATACATAGAGTATAGAGAATTTATCCCAGCGATACAGACAGATTTACGTTATTTGGATACATATTCGGCATAAATTTATTCTTGCACCTAATGGACTGAAAACTAGCTAATACTAGAGTAGCTGTGGATTATGCATAACATTTGCAGATAAATAACATTAGAGCAAGGCCTTGTTTTAATAAACAATGTGCATAAACACCCCATCCATGGAGGGCAAGCATTGTTGTTTCATGGGATACGAACATCAGAGCACGGAACTGGGAGTACATTGATCTAGTTCAAGTTCATGGGTGGGAAGTCAAGGGTTTGACTGCTATTCCAGTGCATTTTCACAGGTAGGAGGTTGAAAAACATGGGTAAGGGGTTGCCTGGAACACAGCATAAGTGTGCCATCCCCAGACGCAGACCCAGGGGAGGACCAGAGAGGAGGGAGAGAGGAGGAACAACACTGTCCATTAGAGGTGGAGAGAAAGGAGGGATGACCAAGAACACAGATAAACAGTTAAGCTCTGAGACCTGATATTTCTCTTTGCATTGTGTCTCTGTTTCACTGATGGAAACACATGAAGAAGCAGAGTTCTGTTTTCCAGAACTCCTCAATGCCTCCTGCCTGAAGCCAGTGGTTTCTCAGACTGAAGTCCTGGGGCCTCATGTATAAAGACTTGCGTGGATTTCATACTGAAACCTGGTGTACGCCCAAATCCAGAAAAGTCCGAACGCACAAAAAAATCCAGATGTATAAAACTGAGCGTACGCCCGAATCCAAGTACACTTCCTTTATTCATCCCAATCAGCATGGAATTGAGCGCATATGTTGGAGTACCTGACTCCTCCCTCTCCATGCCCACATTTAAATATGCAAATCAGTATAAACGGGGTCTGCAGATGGGATTCCCCTGTCTGCAGGATCAGATGATGACGTCAAGGTGGACGCGAAGCGGAGGCCAAAACAGGCGGAAGAAGAAAAGAGACGAACTCAGACTGTTTGAGCAGAAAGTTGACGATATTGTGGGTGACACTTTTCTCACAGGGCTGACATGGATCACCCCCAAGGTAAATATATATTTAGTATTAGTGTAACTCACACATTAGTTTATTCTGTGGGTCATACAACAGTCTGATCACAGCCAAACTAGATAAAGGTTCAAGCGTAAGCATGACAGGAAATCAAAGAGGAAATCCTAGACCAGGCGTGTCCAAACTTTTTTTAAAGAGGGCCAGATCTGATAATGTGGACATTGCCAGGGGCCAGTGGTCCCTTTGGAAATTTTTTAAACAGTAAAAATTACATATAAATGCGCTGTTCTACAACAATTTTATTTTCATTGTCACAATATCATTTTTTTAAATGGCAATATAACCAAATCTAAGCCACTCAGGTGTGAACAAATTTGTCATGTCTGCTCCCAGACTGTGTCTGTCTTTTCTGTTTTCTCTGTCATTTCCTGTTTTATTTTGTTAAGTTTCCCTCTTGTGTCATGTCTGGTGTCTTTACTTCCCCTCCTTGATTGTTTCACCTGCTCCTGATTACCTGACTCCTCCCTGATTGTCTCCACCTGTGTCCTATTGTCTTCCCTCCCTCTTGTGTATTTAAACCCTGTGTTTTCCCCTGTTTCTTTGCCAGTTTGTGTTCTACCTTTGTGTGCTCACTTACCAGCGTTTTTGGATACCTGTCAGTCTGTCTGCCCGTTCTTGACCCGTTTTTGCCTTCCGACCACCGATTCCGCCTGTTCCTCGTCTGCCTGCTCGTCTGGTTCTGACCTGGTTCGTACATCGACTTCTGATTCTGCCTATTCCCTGACTACCTCAGCCTCCAACGTGTTACCTTGTGTTTCGACCCTCGCCTGGACCCTGACCGTGAGTAGCCTTTCCCTCATGTCCCGTTGCCTCCTGAATTGCCCTCCTGTGTATGACCTGGTTTGTTTTTTTGACTATCCTCTGTTTTGCCCTAGTCGGGGTGTTGACGGGAATCCTCCGGCTCGGCCGTGCTGACCATCCATATTCTCCGTTCACAGCCCGGACGAAGAGTCCAGTATCACACGCCTTCATAGACGTGTTAACAATTTTGTGCTGTGTTTTTACTACTGTGATTGTGTTTAATAAACACACTCAATTGGTCATCTGTGTTCTGGTCTTGCATTTGGGTTCAGCATTTGTACTAGTCCCATTACAAAATTAAAAAAAAAAAAAATACATTTCTGCCTTCCTTTCACATCTGGAGTCACATAACATAGAACAAACTGTGTGGAGTATCTTAAACATCCAAGCTGATAAAAATCTTAACCCCACATTCATTTTAAACATGACTTATATGAGTAATCATTACTCATATATTACTCAGTAATGCAAAGTCTGTTAACATTTAAGATGAAAACATATGACTCTTACTATTGTCTTTCACAAAATCATTCAGAAAGTAATATTTTGTGTCACATCTACAAGTACATAACACCAGCAGTTAGAGGCAACTAACCTGGCAACTTGGTAGCCTGCCTTGGTGGTGAATTCACTGAACTCCCAGGTTCACATGAAGAGTCACTGTTGAGTTTAAAGCAGCTTGAATTTGCTTCACTTTTTCGGAACTCTCACTCCCTGCTAGCTTGTCGTATGCGTTAGCATGTTTTGTCTGCTAGTGTCTCTTTACATTGAATTCCTTAAACAAGGCAACAGTCTCTTGACAAATTAGGCAAACACAATCGCCTTGATTTTCAGTGAAAAAAAATGTAATTCCCATCTCTCCTGGAAGTGGTGGCCCTCACTGTCAACTTTCGTTTTTTTATTTACAGGCGCCATGGTTAGAAATTAGCAAAAAGGGTTCACAGCAAAGTCACAGAGCCAGATAGAGTAAGAGTGGTGCTGCCACCGAGAGGTGAAAGGAGAAACTGCATTTTGAACCTTTTATGATTCATGTACTCTGTTCAACGGTCCAAGCGGGCCATAAATAATACATTCTAAAACCCAAGCTGTGGGCCGTATAAAATCTGACCGCGGGCCGTGATTGGCCCCCGGGCCGGACTTTGGACATGCCTGTCCTAGACTTTGACTCCTGTTTAATCACTCAAATTATTATTTTCCAACAATGAGACAGAAGACGGTCAGACCCAGTATCATCCTCCTGTCACAGAGGCTTCTGTTGACTCCCCAGCATCAGCCGGTCCTCCGGTCCACCACAGCCCACTGCTGATGCCCGTCCGACCGGTGTCCAGAACACCTGCATGGGTCCGTGCTGACCCGAGTCACATTAGGACATCGTGAGGACAATCAGCGGAGTCAATGAGCGACTGGGCCGACTAATAAATGTTCTCACAAACATGAAGACTACATTAAATGCATTTATCAACCAATGAATTTGGGGTCCTTGTCTCTTTATATGGTTGTTGCTTAATGTCCTCCCAGGTAGGATTGGCATTGATGGATACAGGGTCTAGTTGGTTCTGGTTCTGGTGGTGGATGTGCTGCTCTTGCAGTAGGATGACGTGCCGGTGTGTTCATTGTTCATCTGTGTATCTCCGATGTGCCCATCAATCGGAGGAATGATCTTTTTCACATTATTAACAGTTTCTCAGTGTCATCTCTAAGTGTCGCCAAAGGTTCCAAAGCACTAGAAACGTGCGTACGCCAGCTATGGACTTGGCGTGAAGGACCGCACATTTCCACGATCATTTCAGTCTTTATACATCTGAATGTGAGCGTGGAAAAGGGCGTACGCCAGGTTTTTGTGCGCACGCACGCTTTATACATGAGGCCCCTGGTCTATCACATCCTGCTGTTCACTTTCCCTCCGCTCACTGCGGCTCTCAACCTGATGGTCATCATCTCAGTCACCCATTTCAGGCAGATATTTTTTTTGGCAACAAAGGGTTTTTTTGTTTAATGTTTATCAGTTAATTTAAATGCTGAACTACATGCAGTGGTGGAAAAACATAAGCTTTAAGTAAAAACAAAAGTAGTACACTGAAAACACTCTAATTTGACTTAAACTTATACATTTAAAACCTTATCGTTTACTGCAGCTTTAATGTACATGTGTTTATTGATGCAGATGTTTGAGGCTGAGCTGATAGTAACAGGTTTAATCAACAGCAGTGTGTCATATTAAATCATATGCAGATGATCAGGTTTGTGGTGATGTCCTGTGAAAACCACTTATGTGTGAAAAGTACATTTTTCATAGTTTCAGAAAAAAAGGTCTATTTTCAACTTTGTGATAATGTACTGTAATCTTCTGGGTTTTTAAGTAATCCAAGAAAACAACAGCTTCAATTCATTTCAAAATCTAAATACCTTCATTGTCATTGCATACATGTTTTTGAGGGTGGACGGACGTTTCGGACACGGACGTTTCAGCCTAGGACGTTTCGGCCTTTCGAGGGTTAGGGTTAGGGTTAGGGACTGCAAAAAGTGCAGTCCGAAACGTCCTAGTCCGGAACGTCCTAGTCCGGAACGTCCTAGGCCGAAACGTCCGTGTCCGGAACGTCCGTGTCCGGAACGTCCTAGGCCGAAACGTCCGTGTCCGAAACGTCCTACATTCGTTTTTGAGTATCACTATCATAGACATTGACATTTGAAGTTTTCAAGTCTGTGGAGATATGGACATAAATGATTTTCACTGGACACACAGACGATGAAAAAGTGTAATCTAGCTAAAGCTCTATGAAGAATGTTGAGTAAAAAGTGTTTTGTTTTTTTTACCTTTGAGATGTAATGGAATTGAAATATGAAGTTGAATAAAATAAAACACTCAGTTACAATAGTGCAGATAAATCAAATTTCATTGAAATATAGGACTTGAGAAAACATATTTAGTTACCGTCCACCACTGGCTACATGTAGTAGATTTTACATTTCTCATATTTTAATGTTTGTTTAATGATTTTTCTCTTCCTTCAGACAGCTCCACACACCCACCAACCTCCTCCTCCTCTCTCTGGCTGTGTCTGACCTCCTTGTAGGCCTTGTGATGATGCCGGCAGAAATCTTCCTAAAAATGACCTGTTGGTTTCTTGGTGACGTCATGTGTTCTTTGCAGATATTTTTAGCTTGGTTGTCTGTTTCTGCATCAGTAGGAGACATGGTGCTCATCTCAGTCAACTGCTATGTTGCTATCTGTGACCCTCTGCATTACACTAATAAGGTCACTGTGAAAAGAGTTAAAGTTTGCATTTGTCTCTGTTGGTTTTGTTCTGGTTGTTTTTGTTTTGGTATTTTAAATGATAACATGACTCATCCGGGCAAGTATCATATTTGTCAGGGACAGTGTATGATTTCCATAAGTCATGTTGCTAATACTATTGACCTTGTTTCAACATTTATTCTTCCAGTTTCTGCCATTATTGCTCTGTACATGAGTGTGTTTGTGGTGGCTGTGTCTCAGGCTCGTGCCATGCGTTCTCACATCACATCCATCACAGCCCAGCGTTCAGGGAAGGCAGTCGCCAACAAATCTGAGCTGAAAGCAGCCCGGAGTCTCGGTGTTCTTGTTGTTGTCTTCTTAATATGTTTCTGCCCTTATTATTGTATTTATCTTGCAGCAGATGCCTCAGTTATTGCTTCAGCTGCCTTTTATCTGAACTTTCTTATGTTTTTCAACTCCTGTTTAAACCCTTTGATCTATTCCTTATTCTACCCATGGTTCAGAAAATCTGTACAACAGATTTTCACCATGCAGATACTGCAGCCTGACTCCCGAAATATGAGCATTCTGTAGGACTAATTGAAATGTGCTGTTCTCATTATGACAAAATTATTAAACTTCTTTTTGGTTTCATCATATTGTTCACAACTACAGATTTAAAATATTTTCCTGTCTCAAGAAAATTGAAATATATATATATATATATATATATATATATATATATATATATATATATATATATATATATATATGTTAGGCCTGTAATGGTACACAAAATTTTCGGTTCGGTACATTTTTGGTTTTGAAAGCCACGGTTCGTTTTTTTTTTTTTCGGTTCAGTACGAGAAGAAGGAAAACCCCTCAAAATGTCTTTCATGCATTTTTGAATTTTTGAACATTCTTCCACCAAATTTTGGAGACAATAGAATGTAGAAAAACAGGAATAATATAATTCTGCGGCTATAACTCAAAGATAAAATATAAATCAAAAATAAAATATTACTTTATACTTTACTTTATATATTACTTTATTTACATTTATTAAAATGTATTTTAAACATTAGTATTGCACTTTTCCCTGAAAGGGAGTTTTGAACAAACAACAAAAATCTAATCACATTTCTGTCAGTTCACATTCTACTTTAAAATAACAACAACAAAAAAAAATTCCACATGAAGTGCAACATTAACAAGAGAGCAAACTGGTATTCTGTTAAAACAAACTGTAGAGCAACATTGACAAATAAATTAACCTAATTATTTATTTTAGGACAGATAAACTGTTTAGGCCACTTTGTGTACGTGTGTGTGTGTGTGTGCAGGGTGCGATTTGTCAAAAACAAAGAGGCGGGCATTTCTTTTTTTATTTTTTTTTTTGGTCGGTGGGGGGGTGGGGGTGGGCATTATACGTGGGGGTTTGGTCCATAACTAACGTAATAACTAACGCTGGCGTGAAACGAAAGTGAAACTTTACATCCTTTCAACTCCTTTACAACTTCCAACTCCTGGGTTCTATTCGTCTATTATACAGCGTGTGTGTGAGAGAGAGAGAGAGAGAGACAGAACTAGTGTCAGTGTTTTAGAACTACTGTAGTTCATAGGGGCCAAACAACGTCCATCTTCTTAACGTCTCTTTCCCTGTTGTTGTCCTTCACCTGTACCCGTACTGATCCCAAACAGGACTGTAATGATGGTGGAGGGTCTTCAGTCTCTTCCCTTCAGGTTGACATCATATTTGTTGGTTTTTTTAACCTTATGGAAGCAGCTATTTTATATTTCAAGTCATTGTGCACTAGTTCCATATGTCCGTGTGAAACTTGCGCAGATTTAAAGTTCCGCATTGAACGACGCCTTTCGTTCCTTTTTCTTTTTCTCATCATACTGTGCCGTTTTGGTACAGCTGTGTACTGAACTGAACAGGTGTGTACCGAAACGGTTCGGTATGTGTACCATTACAGGCCTACTATTTATATATATATATATATATATATATATATATATATATATATATATATATATATATATATATATATATATATATATATATATATGTATATATATGTATAAATAATCACTAATTATGTTTTTTTTGTGATTTTGTTGATTACTTTTCTGACTCATAACCAGAGGTGTCAAGTAGTAGTAGTAGTAGTAGTAGTAGAAGAAATGTCAGTTTTCTTTACCTTACTGGAGCAATTATTTTTCAGCTGACTTTTTACTGCTACTCCTTACATTTTCAAACAATGGACTTAGGGGACCAGGTCCAGTATTTTCGATCTCGACAGGTTGGCAAATCAGTTTCTGGTTAACTTTCTGCTCCAGTCACAACAGCGAGGAAATAGACGAACAAAAAACTCAAGCACTACAACTGTCAGAAAAAGAAGTAACTGTAATATGAGGGATACTTTTATGTTCCAGAGAACAGTGGGTGGCTCCAATGAACATTGCTGTGTGCCACTTTATCCTAGATCAAGTCGCTATAATAGCCAAATCGGGGACTCCCTAAACCGAAATACACAGAATGACAGTAATTGTTCTGGTACGGTAAAAAAAAAAAAAAACAATTTATACTATTTCTTTCTCTCTCTGTCTCTCAATTTATCCTATGGACCAAGTTTTGTGTCCTTAATAAAGCTTGAATGAACCGCTCCCTTGTCCAACGATGTATACCTCTGTCATTCGGCTTACAAATGTGTACCCAATTTGGATCAAATTTAAGGGCATTTCTGTGAGCCAAGGGTGGGAGGGAGTTGGGCTGTGTTCTTCACCCCAACTTCATTGTCATTCTGCTTTATTCCAGCGAAATTTCACCCCAAATGAGTGTCATCGTTATCTAGTAAATTGAGTAAGTCTGATATGAGGAATACTTTTTTGTTCCAGAGATTTGTGAGTGGCTCCAGTGAACATTGCTGTGTGTCACTTTGCATCGGATTGAGTTGCTATAATGGCGAAATATGCTTCCATCGCATTCCTAAAGATCCCATCCTTCGAGCGCAGTGAATACACACAATACGAAGAACGGGGTCTTTAGGAATGTGATGGAAGCATATTTCGCCATTACAACGACTCGATCCGATTCAAAGTGACACACAGCAATGTTTAATGGAGCCACCCACTGTTCTCTGGAACACAAAAGTATTCCTCATATTAGATTTACTCCTATTTCTGACAGTTGAAGCGCTCGCAAATACATATGTCTCTCCTTGTGTCTCCAAAAGCTTTCCTCTCACTTTGCATCAACAAAAAACCTCACTTCTCCTCTTGCAGAAGATGCTGTAGGTAGAGAAATAAAGATAAATTTTAAAAAATAATGATATTGAGAAACCATTAGAATTGTTCCTCAGTGAAACTACATCAAGCAATTAATTACGTACAAATCTTAGAATATTAAAATATAACACATATAGATGTAAATGAGTGGACTGTCAAATTATATAGAGGCTGACTAGTGTCCAAATTAAGACTGTTTAATATATATGAAGATTGTTTTTAATGGTTGGGTGAAAGACAAGTATTAAAAACCTGACTTTTTAATGGAGTCATGTTGTGCTTTTTTAAGTAGAATTGTGCATTTTAAAACATTTCCCTGTGGTCTACATCAACTATAAATGCTGTGCTTGAGTCTGAATTCTTCATTAATTAAAGGTGCGGGAGACTTTCGTGACCAATTTTTCATCAAATCTGTAAAATCACAATCACAGCCTAAGTATCACAAATCTGTAAGTCTTTCTGTGATTACTCACCTGAATCTCTTGCATTATGGTGAACAATTTCTTAGTGCCATCCACCATAAACAAACCATGTGTTTACAAACAGAGTCAAGAGGTAACTTGGGGATCTTTGGAATTTTGTTGCAACATGCATTGTGGGAAGCGAAGGCTCGCGCTGCCGCCTGACAGCGACAGCGGCAGTGTGACCATATGATATTATATGGATTGTAGCAGGTGCAAATTTGCATTCTCCCTTTAAAGAACAGCAGCTCTTGTGAATGAGGAAATAAGGTGTGCACGGGCAGAGAGAGAGAGACGTGATGGAGTGCCATGAACGGAGTGGTAGCTATGTGAATGCTGCACTGTGCTAAAGTCCGGAGAAAAAGTAAGGTTTAATGAACCGTCTTAGTGGATACCTAAGCTAGAGGTCAGTAAAACAGTTACGTTTAAACCCTGTTTTTATTGGTAGTTCGGACACTGAAGTGAATCGAGGCTAAGCTACCTGCTGCAACGGCCATGTGGAGCTATAATGGCGGTGCGCTAATGGACTACAACAATCAGGACATCTGGAAGAGTGTTAAGAAGTGCGTCTAGTGCACAAATTTGTCGCGTAGACTGTTCGAAATAGTATAAAAGTTTTACTCCGGTGTGATTCCGTTTAGTCAAGTGTGTAATCACTCCGTGGAGCGCTGATAGTGGAATACCGTCTTCCTCTTGGACTGCTACAAGTGGTGTTGCTATCCCGAGTTCCCATTTTCCTTCCGACCAGTAGAGGAGCTGGCATCTGTTCTGTGAGTCCGGGGTTAAGTCTTTGATGTGGTACGGGGCTTATGCTCATTTACAATCAGTTCTAAAGCCAGAGGTGCTTCCTCCTTGGTTATTTGTGGGAAACAAGAGGAAAAATGACACATAAAGCAAGAGAAGCTGGAATATCTTTTATGTTACGTTATTTGGATACATATTTGGTATAAATTTATTCTTGCACTCGATGGACTGAAAACTAGCTAATACTAGAGTAGCTGTGGATTATGCATAACATTTGCAGATAAATAACATTAGAGCAAGGCCTTGTTTTAATAAACAATGTGCATAAACACCCCATCCATGGAAGGCAAGCATTGTTGTTTCATGGGCTACGAACATCAGAGCACGGAACTGGGAGTACATCGAACTAGTTCAAGTTCATGGGTGGGAAGTCAAGGGTTTGACTGCTATTCCAGTGCATTTTCACAGGTAGGAGGTTGGAAAACATGGATGTTATGTTCTGACACACCTTTATTTCCCCCCCTTTGTCTTTTGTGGGTTTTTTGTCATAATTCGTACTTTACACTTTTTGGGTGATTATTGTTCTCTCTGTTATTTGTTTTTTGGCCTTCATAACATTTTTGTGAAATATTACGTATTTAGTGTGTTTTTTTAATTGGTGGCCAATTGGTTTTCCCGCCGGGACAAAGCCTATAAAGGGTCTGTTAAAGGGAAGTTAAACTGTCACCAATCACAAGTGTTTGCTCCTGGAGGATTCTGTTGGGTTTCTGTAAACTTGATTTGATTTGATAAAGCATTTTGTGACCCTGTCTGTGAAAAGTGCTCTATAAAATAAAATTTTACTTCCTTACTATAAATTGGACTGGTGCTGGGCTCTCGCTCTCTCTCCTCCTCCTCCAGTGTCCAGAGCTAAACGTCGAGGCGCGCATCCGCTCCACTCTACTCCATGCAGGTTGCTGCACGCCAGCGGGGCTTTTTGTTAGCCTTTTGTTAGCTTTTCTCTTTTTGTTTGGCCAGGTGGATCCGGACGTCCTGTTTTCGCTTTTCTTTCGTAAGGATTATTTTGTGGTTTCATTTTTGATAGAGTAGCAGTGCACTGGCAGCTTCTACGGCCCTGTATAGGGTTGGCCTGTCCAGCGCACCATCCTTATGTTTACTGTGCCAGTCCACTGTGGTCTTTTCTTTTGTTACTTTGGGCACGGGTGTAAAAGGGGTTTGGAGTCTGCTCAATTAAGCAGCTTGTTTTCACCAAAAGAAGTGAATCCACGAAGAACGAAACAAAAATAAATCAAATATAATAAATTATGTTCTTTTGAATTACACCCTGTGACTCTGGTGTCCTTTGCAAATGTTTCACCTTCAAGTTGTAACAACTGGTAAGGGGTTGCCTAGAACACAGCATAAGCATACCCTCCCCAGATGCAGATCCAGGGGAGGACCAGAGAGGAGGGAGAGAGGAGGAACAACACTGTCAGTCAGAGGTGGAGAGAAAGGAGGGATGACCAAGAACACAGATAAACAGTTAATAAGCTCTAAGAGCTAATATTTCCCTCTGTACTGCATCTCTGTTTCAATGATGGAAACACATGAAGAAGCAGAGCTCTGTTTTCCAGAACTCCTCAATGCCTCCTGCCTGAAACCAATGGTTTCTCAGACTGAAGTCCTGGTCTATCACATCCTGCTGTTGACTTTCCCTCCACTCACTGTGGCTCTCAACCTGATGGTCATCATCTCAGTCGCCCATTTCAGGCAAATATTTTTTGTCAATAAAGGTTTTTTTTTCTTTGTTTAATGTTAATCAGTTAATTTAAATGATGAACTACATGCAGTGGTGGAAAAACATCAACTTTAAGTAAAAATAAAAGTAGTACACTGAAAACACTCTAAGTTGACTTAAACTTATACATTTAAAACCTTATTGTTTACTGCAGCTTTAATGTACATGTTGTGTTTATTGATGCAGATGTTTGAGGCTGAGCTCATAGTAACAGGTTTAATCAACAGCAGTGTGTCATATTAAATCATATGTAGATGATCAGGTTTGTGGCATTGATGTCCTGTGAAAACCACTTATGTCTGAAAAGTACATTTTTCATAGTTTCAGAAAAAAAGGTCTATTTTCAACTATGTGATAATGTACTGTAATCTTCTGGGTTTTTAAGTAATCCAAGAAAACTACAGCTTCAATTCATTTCAAAATCTAAATACCTTCCTTGTCATTGCATACATGTTTTTGAGTATCACTATAATAGACACTGACGTTTGAAGTTTTCTAGTCTGTGGAGATATGGACATAAATGATTTTCACTGGACACAAAGATGATGAAAAAGTGTAATCTAGCTAAAGCTCTATGAAGAATGTTAAGTAAAAAGTGTTTTGTGTTTTTAGCTCTGAGATGTAATGGAATTGAAATATGAAGTTGAATCAATTAAAACACTCAGTTGCAATAGTGCAGATAAGTCAAATTTCATTGAAATGCAGGAGTTGAGAAAACATAGTCAGTTACCGTCCACCACTGGCTACGTGTAGTAGATTTTACATTTTCTGAGTTTTAATATTTTAATGATTTTTCTCTTCCTTCAGACAGCTCCACACACCCACCAACCTCCTCCTCCTCTCTCTGGCTGTGTCTGACCTCCTTGTAGGCCTGGTGCTGATGCCGGCAGAAATCCACCTAAAAATGACCTGTTGGTTTCTTGGTGACTCCATTTGTTCTGTGTATATATTTTTTGCTTGGTTGTCTGTTTCTGCATCAGTAGGAGACATGGTGCTCATCTCAGTCGACCGCTATGTTGCTATCTGTGACCCTCTGCATTACACTCATAAGGTCACTGTGAAAAGAGTTAAAGTTTGCATTTGTCTCTGTTGGTTTTGTTCTGGTTGTTATTGTTCTGGTATTTTAAATGATAACCTGACTCATCCGGGCAAGTATCATATTTGTCAGGGAGAGTGTGTGAATTTCATAAGTCATGTTGCTAATACTATTGACCTTGTTTCAACATTTATTCTTCCAGTTTCTGCCATTATTGCTCTGTACATGAGTGTGTTTGTGGTGGCTGTGTCTCAGGCTCGTGCCATGCGTTCTCACATCACATCCATCACAGCCCAGCGTTCAGGGAAGGCAGTCGCCAACAAATCTGAGCTGAAAGCAGCCCGGAGTCTTGGGGTTCTTGTTGTCACCTTTTTAATATGTTTCTGCCCTTATTATTGTGTTTTTCTTGCAGCAGATGCCTCAGTTACTGCTTCAACTGCCTTTTATGTGAACTTTGTTATGTATATCAACTCCTGTTTAAACCCTTTGATCTATTCCTTATTCTATCCGTGGTTCAGAAAAACTGTAAAACAAATTTTCACCATGCAGATACTGCAGCCTGACTCCCGAAACATCAGCATTCTGTAGGACTAATTGAAATGTAATGTTCTCACTATGACAAAATTACTGACTTTTTTTTTTGGTCTTGTCATAGTGTCCACAACTACAGATTTAAAATATGTTTCTCCCTCAAGAAATTCAAGTTTTATATATGTATATATATATATATATATATATATATATATATATATATATATATATATGTATATATGTGTGTGTGTGTGTATATATATATATATATATATATATATATATATATATATATATATATGAAATCATAATGTTTTTTTGTGACTTTGTTGCTTACTTTTGTGACTTATAACCAGAGGTGTCACGTAACAAAGTACAAATACTGAATTAACTTATACATTTTGGTTATCTGTTCTTTCCTAGAGCAATTATTTTTCAGCTGACGTTTTGGTGAGTGTCATAGTAATCTAGTAAATTGATTTAATCTAATATGAGGAATACTTTTATGTTCCAGAGATTGATGAGTGGCTCCAGTGAGCATTGCTGTGTCACTTTGCATCGGATCGAGTCGCTATAATGGCGAAATATGCTTCCATCACATTCCTAAAGATCCCATCCTTTGAGCGTAGTGAATACACACAATACAAAGGACGGGGTCTTTAGGAATGTGATGGAAGCATATTTCGCCATTATAGCGACTCGATCCGATTCAAAGTGACACACAGCAATGTTCATTGGAGCCACCCACCGTTCTCTGGAATATAAAAGTATTCCTCATATTAGATTTACTCTTATTTCTGACAGTTGAAGTGCTCGCAAATACATGTGTCTCTCCTTGTGTCTCCGAAAGCTTTCCTCTCACTTTGCATCAACAAAAACCTCACTTCTCCCCTTGCAGAAGATGCTGTAGGTAGAGAAATAAAGATAAATAAAAAAATGATATTGAGAAACTGATATTAGAATTGTTCCTCAGTGAAACTATACCAAGCAATTAATTATGTACAAATCTTAGAATTCTAAAATATAACATACATAGATGTAAATGAGTGGACTGTCAAATTATATAGAGGCTGACTAGTGTCCAAATTAAGATTATTTAATATATATGAGGATTGTTTTAATGGTTGGGTGAAAGACAAGTATTAAAAACTTGACTTTTTAAAGGGGTCATGTTGTGCTTTTTTAAATAGAATTGTGCATTTTAAAACATTTCCCTGTGGTCTACATGAATTATAAATGCTATGCTTGGGTCTGAATTCTTCATTAATTAAACTCAGTTAAACACAGGTCCATCTTCAACCCAATTTCTGACTAATGACACCAGAAAGGTTGTTTTGAGCACTGGCCACTCTAAATGCAAATGAGCCACTTCACACCCCACCCCCACCAGTTGTCGACTGTGCTGCTCTGCACCATTTCTTAATGAGCGGAGAAATGTTCATTGGAAGTGTTGACCTTATATGTGCCGATGTCGTGACCTAACCAGTTATAGAAGTGACAACTTAAGCAGGAATTGAAACGGGTTGTAGAAATCCACTCAATTTTTGCCAAAATGAATATAAAGACAGCTTTGCAGAACCTGGAGGGTTCAAATTCAAACTTTTTGAACTACTAGGGTTCCCAAATACACAAAGAAATGTACCAAAGACTAATAAATGTGGGTTTAGCAAAATATGACCCCTTTAATACTGACTTGAAGTTACTGTCCAGGCTTCAGGTCAATAACTGCCTGAAGTTTGGAACTCACGGATATTCCCTAATGCTGAGTTTCCTCCTGGGGGTACTTTATCGGCAGTGTTGGGCAAGCTACTTGGAAGATGTAGTGACCCAGATGGCAAAGAGATACTGGGACGGATCTGGAACAGAATCGCACCCCAATTTGGCCTGAAGCCGTTTGGCAGCTCTGGCCCGGTGTCCAAATGCACATTGGGCCAAAACAGATACTGCTCCGCGAAACGGATCTTCTACAGAAATGGTCCAGCTCTGGCCCAGTTTCATTCAATCACATCTAGAATAAGACACAAGAACACAAGAATCATGTTGGCACAGATTTGTATTACGACTCTGGTCCAGATTCGTATTACTACTCTGAAAATCAGTCTTGGCTGTGTGATGGGAAACTGTTCTAGGCCGAATCCGTAAGCCAGCACAATTTCGGAACTGCTAGAGAGAGCTGAAAGACGGATCTGATGCAGATTTGGTCCAAAGTCAGAAAACGGATGTGAGCTATAAACAAATGTAAAGGCTTTAATGCGGATCCCGCCCAAAGGTACTTGCTATCTGGGGAGCTAAGCTACCAGTTACTCTGCCATGAATGAAGCTTCACTACACTAAGTCTGGGAGTCATTATAGACTCAGACTTAAACTTTAAGTCCTACATAAAGAAAGTCACTAAAACGTCATTCTTCCACCTCAGAAACATAGCCAAAGTAATGCCGGTTATAAATCGAAAGGATGCTGAAAAACTGGTCCATGCTTTTATCTCCAGCAGACTGGACTACTGTAATGCACTCCTTACAGGTCTCCCAAAAAGCAGCACAGACAGACTTCAGCTGATTCAGAACTCTGCAGCTAGGTTATTAACCAAAACCAAGAAGAGAGAGCACATTACTCCAGTGTTGGTTTCCCTGCACTGGCTACCGGTAACCTACAGAATTGATTTTAAGATACTACTCCTCACGTATAAAGCTCTAAATGGAACCGGACCAAGTTACATTGCAAACTCACTGATCAGTTATGTACAAACTAGAACACTGAGGTCATCAAACGCAGGTTTACTAGCGACTCCCAGAAATATTACAAAGAAAATGGGGGACGCAGCCTTTACTAACAATGCGCCAAAGTTATGGAATACAATTCCAAAAGACATTAGAGAAGCCAGTTCACTGAATATATTTAAAACCAAATTAAAAACATTTTTATTCTCATTAGCCTTTGAAAGGAGATAAAAATGGGGTCACAATTCAGGAACCAGGAATGTGCGGTTTTTCATTTTTATTTTATTTTATTGTATTTCTGTTTTTATTTTTTTATTTTACTGTATTTCAAATTTCATCTTATTTCTTGCACTTCAAAAATTCTATGTATAATCAAATATTTTAATGTGCGCTGCTTTTATTTTAATTTTATTGTATTTCTCACATTTCATCTTATTTCTTGCACTTCAAAAATTCTATGCATAATCAAATATTTTAATGTGCGCTGTTTTTATATTTATTTTTATTTTATTGTATTTCTAATCAAATCTAAATGTATTTTAATATTGTATTTTTTTCAATCAATGTGAAGCACTTTGGGCTACAATTTCTGTATGAAAGGTGCTATACAAATAAAGTTTATTATTATTATTATTATTATTATTATTATTATTATTATTATTATTATTACACAGAAGCTACCACCCAGTCAAATGTAGCAAGCTAAGTTACACAAACACCGCAGAAGTAACTCACTACATGTGAAGCTACTTTAAGTTGTGCCAACTTAACATGGTGCCAAACATAAGAAACTACATGTTTAAATTACCAAATACATGCAAAGTCAATTCCATTGAGTTATCAATATGCCAGAGTAACTATAATTACAGACCAAAGAACAAAAATTACTGGACAGTTACTGACATCTGCAGACCAGGATGTAATTAATAATGCTCACTATGGTCCAATTGGAGTTCAAAGTCACGTGGAAGTCGAGGGCAGTAAACAGAATACTTTGGATGGTTGTGCAGGCAGGGGACTCACTAAAAACCAGGTGTTTCACCCAGGGGTGGGGCTCTACATCCTGCGTCACACACATCGTGGACATTGTGGATAGTGCACTTTTGAGTTTATCTGATTGGTTTTGATGTGTGGAAGAGAATAATTTATTTAAGGTGAAATATGAACAAGGAGGCATTGTCAGCTTCAGATTTAAGAATTTTATTTAAACAAATATTCAGAAATAACTGTAACCCTATGTTTGCCTCATGTTGAATACATTTACATTCATGGAGCTTCTTGTGTGACCAGTAAAACCTACAAACTGCTCCTGATTAAGTTAGGATCAATAGAGAGCAAATACTACTGATGGATTTTTGGGTAAACTAAAGAAAGTAGTCTGACATTTCACTGTTTCTAAAACAAGGTGTTTTTTTGGACTACTTAAAAAAAAAAAAGTAAAAATTAAGAGTATACCCCCTTCTCCAGGGACCACTGCACCACTGATAAACTGGTTCCTTTAGAACTGGGGGTGTGAAGTCTTTCCGAGGAGGTAATGGGTTCACTCCAGGTTTTTTTTTTTTTGTTCTTCAGGTTAGAACATGTTTTAGGTGAAACTAATGTTTTAGCGTTGCAGAACCCTGGACTCATTTTAGGGACGTACACCAAACCAATCTACTGCTATGGTAATCTGTCACTAGACAAAGAGTTTAGGTTTGGACAATGGACAAGGACTGGACTGGAAAAGACACATGGACAGACATGTTTGTGTTTTGGACCAGTTTGGATTTTAATGTTCTCAGATGTCCAATGGAAACAGGCTCACTGACCCACGATATTGGTCACGTGTTCATCTGTGGAACTAAAATTTGTTTGTTATTCTAAATAAAAGTAACTTTATTGACATCGTTGTGAGATAATTGCGCATTTCCTATTTTTATTCAGAAAAAATACTGTCTCAGTGAGCAGTCTGGTTGAGTTTATTTAGCAAAAATCTAAGTCATTTTTAAGAGGGAAACCACCTGTAGTGCTTTTTACTGTGGGTTTGTCCGCTCAGAAAAGAGCCTTTGTGGTGATCAACGTCCACATACCTCAGCCAACAACCATCGGATGTTCTGCAGAACACTGGTTCCTTCTGCACTGAAGTGAACGCTGCCATCTGACAGGTGCGCGCTGCGGGTCTCATCTCCAACTCTGCCATGAAAACTCAGCCCCGCATGACACACCTGGTCCGCTCCATACCCTATCCGCTGTCCGCTCCTTGGTACCGTCAGCAACAACGCGGGAGGATGTTGGAGAACAGGAAGTGGGAAAAGCTCCATCACTGCCCAGATTTTGCTATGCGAGGGCACGGCGCTTCCGAGAATGTGCACAATGACGTTCCAGTAAGAAACGCCCACTCCGGTCGAAAAGCGTGGTTTATAGTGAGTCCTATGCAGACAGCGTATGTCCCCTGTCCCGAACAATCTTGAGTGCTTGTGTTGTGGAATATATAATTACATTTTGTAGACTACAAACTGGTTCTCCACTGTGTTAAGCCATATAAAAATAGCGTCTGTGGTTGATACCACGCTACTTAATCAATAAAAGAATTAAGCTACTGAAACGTGACTTGATTCAGGAAATAGTGACGCTACCGCCAAGCTACTGAGAACTGTACTAGCGACGCTACTGCCCAACACTGTTTATCGGGCCTTTACTACAGATGCCTCCAGGTTCTGCTGGTTTGTGGGTCTTTCTGTCCTCAGTTTAGTCTTCGATAACTGAAAAGCTGCTCTGTTGGGTTGAGATCAGGTGACTGAGCTGGCCACTGAAGAACATCCAATTACATTAACTCTTCCACAAACAGGTCAATGGTAATTATCTAAAAATAGCCCAAAATTAATAGGGATATTGAAGTCAAATACAATGAAATTGTCCTGCAGGAGGACCCCTAAACCACAGCCCTTGAAACAAACACAGGGAAATCCCTACTGTGACCCTGTGAGTTAAACCTTGTATTTGCATGGGCCTGGGCTCTGAGTTCAACCTGTAACTAAGCGTACCCTCACCAGATGCAGACCCAGGGGAGGACCAGAGAGGAGGAACAACACTGTCCATCAGAGGTGGAGAGAAAGGAGGGATGACCAAGAACACAGATAAACAGTTAATAAGCTCTAAGAGCTAATATTTCCCTCTGTATTGCTTGTCTGTTTCACTGATGGAAACACATGAAGAAGCAGAGCTCTGTTTTCCAGAACTTCTCAATGCCTCCTGCCTGAAGCCAGTGGTTTCTCAGACTTAAGTCCTGGTCTATCACATCCTGCTGTTCACCTTCTCTCCACTCACTGTGGCCCTCAACCTGATGGTCATCATCTCAGTCGCCCATTTCAGGCAGATATATATATATATATATATATATATATATATATATATATATATATATATATATATATATATATATATATTTCAATAATTATAATTGTAATTTCTATGTTAATTAGTTAATAGAAACATTGAACTACATGCAGTGGTGGAAAAAGAAAATCTTTATTTAAGCAAAAAGAAAAGTAGTACACTGAAAACACTAATTTGACAAAAGTAAACTACTGCTGCTTTAATGTACATGTTAGGTTTATTGCTGTAGATGTTTGAGGCTGAGCCTATATTTTAATTTATTTCATTTTAAATCACCTGCAATGTGTCATACTCACTCATGTTGAGATGATCTGTTTTTTTTTTTTTTTTTTTCTAAAGAGGTTTGTTGGGTTTTGGAGATTTGGAGATACAAGATTTCACTTGACAGAAAGATGAAAAACTGAAAAGGAGCTAAAAATATATTTTTTCCTTCTGACATTTGATGAATTACATATAAAGTAGGATAAAATAGAAATTCTCATGCACCTTACAAGTGCCTTAAATATGAACTCAAGTACAGTGTGTGAAGAAAAGTATTCAGTAAGCTTCCACCTATGGCTACATGTAGTAGATTTTACATTTTCTGTGTTTTAATATTTGTTTAATGATTTTTCTCTTCCTTCAGACAGCTCCACACACCCACCAACCTCCTCCTCCTCTCTCTGGCCATTTCAGACCTCCTTGTAGGCCTTGTGCTAATGCCTGGAATAATCCTTCTACAAATCAGCTGTTGGTTTCTTGGTGACTCCATGTGTTCTTTCTATACGTTTCTGGCTTGGTTGTCTGTTTCTGCATCAGTAGGAGACATGGTGCTAATCTCACTCGACCTCTATGTTGCTATCTGTGACCCTCTGCATTACACTAATAAGGTCACTATGAAAAGAGTTAAAGTTTGCATTTGTCTCTGTTGGTTTTGTTCTGGTTGTTATTGTTTTGGTATTTTAAATGATAACCTGACTCATCCAGGCAAGTATCATATTTGTCAGGGAGAGTGTATGAATTCCATAAGTCATGTTGCAGAAGTTGTTGATCTAGTTTCAACATTTATTCTTCCAATTTGTGCCATTATTGCTCTGTACATGAGTGTGTTTGTGGTGGCTGTGTCTCAGGCTCGTGCCATGCGTTCTCACATCACATCCATCACAGCCCGGCGTTCAGGGAAGGCAGTCGCCAACAAATCTGAGCTGAAAGCAGCCCGGAGTCTTAGTGTTCTTGTTGTTGTGTTCTTAATTTGTTTCTGCCCTTATTATTGTGTTTTTCTTGCAGCAGATGCTTCAGTTACTGCTTCAGCTGTCTTTTATGTGAACTTTCTTATGTATATCAACTCCTGTTTAAACCCTTTGGTCTATTCCTTATTCTACCCGTGGTTCAGAAAATCTGTACAACAAATTTTCACCATGCAGATACTGCAGCCTGACTCCCGAAACATCAGCATTCAGTAGGACTAATTGAAATGTGATGTTCTCACCATGACAAAATTATTGAACTTCTTTTTGGTTTCATCATATTGTTCACAACTACAGATTTAAAAATGTTTCTCCCTCAAGAAATTCAAGTTTTATATATATATATATATATATATATATATATATATATATATATATATATATGTATATATAAAATCACAAATCATGTTTTTTTGTGACTTTGTTGCTTACTTTTCTGACTCATAACCAGAGGTGTCAAGTAATGAAGTACAAATACTTAATTACCCTATACATTTTGGTTATCTATACTTTCCTGGCGCAATTATTTTTCAGCGAAGGTTTTACTTCTACTCCTTAATTTTCAAACATTGGACTTAGAGGACTAGGGGCCTCATGTACAAAGGTTACTTACACACAAAAACGTGGCGTACGCCCTTTTCCACGCTCATGTTCAGATGTACAAAGGGTGAAATGACCGTGGAAATGTGCGGTGCTTCACACAAAGTCCATAGCTGGCATATGCACATTTCTAGTTGCTTTTGGACCATTGGCGACACTTAGAGGTGACACTGGGAAACTGTTAATGTGAAAAAAGTCATTGCTCCGATTCATGTGCACATCAGAAAAACAAAGATGAACATTGAACACGCCGACATGTGATCCTACTGCCAGAGGAGCACATCCCCCCACCAGAACCAGACCAACCCTGAACTCATCAATACCCATCCTGCCCAGGAGGCCATTCAGTCCAACAACAACCATATAAAGAGACAAGGACACAAAATTCACTGGTTGATAAATGCATTTAATGTAGTATTCATGTCTGTGAGAACATTTATAAGTTGGTCCAGGTGCTCATTAAGGCCGCCGATTGTCTTCACGATGTCCTCTTGTGACTCGGGTGAACACAGGAGAGGACACAGCCAAGGACGGACATCAGCAGCTGGCTGTGGTGGACTGGAGGACTGGCTGACGCTGGGAGGCTGGAGGGTGGAGGAAGCCCCTGGTCTGTGACACGAGGCTGAGAGGGAGTCTGAAACACTTAACGTAGCTTAATGTGCGATCAATCATCACCAATCTGATCATTTTGATTTTTGTAGAGGTGATAGTGGACATGATTGTCCATGCATAATTTGGTGATGACTGATTTTTGGACATTAAGCTACGTTCATCGTTTCTACATAAAGCATTTTAGACTGTACCGCTGAGACTGCGTCTCATCGTCTTCTCCTGCCTAATCATCTGTATAAAGTAATAAACTGAGTAATTAAACATAATTCAACATGTTTGATTTTCTCTTTGATATTCTGACATGATCACGCATGAATCTTTATCTTGTTTGGTTGTGATCAGACTATTGTATGACCCATAGAATGGACAAATGTGTGACTTGCACAAATATAAACTACATATTTACCTTGAGGGTGATCCAAGTCACCACTATGACATCAGTGTCACTCACAATAGTGTCGACTCTCTGCTCAAACAGGCTGAGTTCGTCATCTTCTTTCCTTCCGCCTGTTTTTGCCTCCATTTCGTGTCCACCTTGACGTCATGTCATTGTACATAGAAGGGAATCCCACCTGCAGGCCCCATTTATACTAACTTGTATATTTAAATGTGGGCATGGAGAGGGAGGAGTCTGGTACTCCAACATATGTGGTCAATTCCACGCTGATTAGGATGTACAGAGGAAATGTGCTTGGATTCGAGTGTATGCTCAGTTTGGTTCACCTGGATTTTTTTGTGCATACGGACTTTTCTGGATTTGGGTGTATGCCAGGTTTCAGTATGAAATCCACGCAAGTCTTTGTACATGAGGCCCCAGGTCCATCATGTACTTTCGATCTCGACAGTGGTTGGCAGATCAGTTTCTGGTTAACTTCCTCCTCCAATCACAACAGCAGGGAAATGGACGGACAAAAAACTCAAGCACTTCAAATTTCAGAAAAAGAAGCGGAAACTTCCCACTGGACTTCAATCAACATGGATTCTGTGCCTCTCCACTCTTCCTCCAGACTCTAGGGCTTTGATTTCCAAATTACATGCAAAATTTACCTTCATCTGAAACGAGGACTTTGGACTTTCCAGTCAGTGCTGATGTGGTCTGCCATGGCATCTGCTGGTGTTGGTCCACTGTGTTTTCTTAAGTCCACAGTCAACTCAGCCATATACCAGGACATTTTTAGAACACTTCATGCTTCCTTCTACTGATAAGCTTTATGGAGATGCTGATTTCACTTTCCAGCAGGACTTGCCACCTGCCCAAACTAGCAAAGGTACCAAAAGTTGGTTCAGTGACCATGGTGTTACTGTGCTTGAGTGGTCAACAAACTCACCTGACCTGAACCCCATTGAGAATCTATGGAGTATTGTCAAGAGGAAGATGAGAGACACCAGATCCAACAATGCAGATGACCTGAAAGACACTATCAAACCAACCTGGGCTTCCATTCCACCTGAGCAGTGCCACAGGCTGATCACCGCCATGCCACGACACAGTGATGCAGTGATTCATGTAAAAGTAGGCCCAACCAAGTATTGAGTACATAGAAATGAACATACTTTTCAGAAGCCTAACATTTCTGTTTAAAATATCTGTTTTTTTATTGATTTTATGCAATATTCAAATTTTTTGAGACACTGAATTTTGGGTTTTCATTCTCTGTAAGCCATAAACATCAAAATTTCAAGAAACAAGGCTTGAAATATTTCACTCTATGTCTAATGAGTCTATATAATATATGGGTTTCACTTTCTGAAATGAGTGACAAAGAATATTGAACTTTTTCATGATATTCAAATTTTTTCGAGATGTGCCTGTGTACCATTTCGACACCCTATTGATTTGTATGAGATCCATTGCACCTGCACATAACACAAATCATGTCACACTCCAGCTAGGACATAGTAGACGTATGTAACCTAGTATAAAGATGTTCGTGGCAGAGACTCAAGAGAATTGGAGTGAAATGTCCCAACCAAGCACCAGTGAGAAGGTTGGTAGCAGCCTGGAAGACCATTTTCAATGAGCATATATGTGGTCGAAATAGGTAGCCTCGTGCCATCCAAATTTTTCAACATTAACATTTTAATGTAATATTATGATCATTATGGCCTTTTTAAAAAATGTATTTTGGGGAGGTGGGGTAGTACACGATAGGCCCCTGTAGCATGGGCTAAGCTTTTGTCCTAATGGCATTTTTTCCCCTTACATTTACTTTTAGTTTTGAAACCAGTACTTTTACACTTTTATTTGAATAAAAAGCTTGAGTTGACACCCCAACTTCTACAGAAGTCTTTTTAAACCTTAGTTTCTACACTTCTACCTGAGTAATGAATGTGAGTACTTTTGACACCTCTGCTCATCCATAGATATTATTGTGGAGTTCACTGATATTGATGACCAGTACACTGGTCAGTGCTATAGGTCATCTGAGTTTTATAAATTAAGCAGGTAGGTAGGTAACTGTACTGTAAGTCTATCAGGACCACTTTCATCCAAAGAATCTGTAATGTGTAGTAAACTGTGTATTTCACAAGGTATCACTGATAACTGCTGATTTCCTTATAAGCGGTCTATTGGTGAACTTTGCGATGGGTCCCCATTTGATTAACTCTAGTTTGCCAATCTTTCTTCTCCATTTAAGCATCCTTCCAAACAGCCTTTTCTCCGGTCAGTTCCTGAAGATTACTCTCAAAAAGTGGAGTCAGTGCTCAGATGTGAATCCCAATGTCACAGTTTGCTTTGTTGCTGTGTCCTCCCTGACCCTGTCACTTCATCTGTAACATTGGTTTCACCTTATACTCCTCAAGGTTATAATAGGTTTGGATTTTTCATTATAGTTTAGTTTTATTTAGTTTTGACTTTTTTTTTTCTTGAATTCAGTTAGTTTTAATTAGTTTTTAGAGCAGGTTTGCTAGTTTTTATTAGTTTTTGTTATTTTCTAAATGCTTAGTTTTAGTTTAGTTTTAGTATTTTAGTTTTGTTGTATGATTTATCTTCTTTGCCGTCGTATTCACATAAATTCTATACAGGACTCTGCTGCTTTCTCCCAACTTTAGTCTCCATGTTTCCAGGTAGAGTGGGGACGAGAAGACGACTCTAAACCACAAGTGATGAGAAGTGAGGACCGTTAAATATCATACGGTGCCAGCAGCTAAAATTGCTCGAGGGAATTGATTTTATATCAATCCGACATTAACAAAGACAAAAACTAAGGGAATTTTATCCATAATTTTTTATATGTTTTAGTTAGTTTTATAAGCACACACTACAGTTTCAGTTAGTTATAATTTTTTTTTCTTTTAATTATAGTTTTTATTTATTTCAGTTAACGAAAATGTTTTTACAATTCTAGTTTTTACCATTTCGTTAGTTTTCGTTAACAATAATAACTTTGGTACTCCCTGCTGATGTCCTCTCCCTCACCATGCCACACGTAATCAGCCAAACCCATCCCACCTGTCTGCTCCCTCTCACTCATCCTGTCAACCACACCCACCTCATCAGGCTTCTCCTCACCTGCTTACCCAGCTGCAGCTCATTCCCAGTCAGCTCAGTATTGTGGTTTTGTATGTATGTCACATGATCACATGGTTTTCTGTTTACGACACCATATTGGTAGGCAAGCTTTCCTTGGATCGTACACTTGCCCATTGTTGGTGATAATTATCTTTCTCCTGTGTAGCTCTACAATAACATAAAGCTTTAAGCAGTGTGATCATGGTAACCACATGTGTTGCGGTTGGTTGCAACAGATGAGTTTCATGTGACATATGCATACGTTAAGTCTTGGAGGAGGAAGTCACACTGAGTTCGTAGCGTGTTAAACGATGGACCTGCTAAACTCCTGTGTGCTGTTTATTACTCAGCTTTCACCAATTATAAGTTAGGCAGAAAGACCGCTCGGTTCCGTTGGTGGCAGCAGTGGTTCTGTTCTGCCGACCGCTGTTTATATTTATTACCGTGGTTAGCGTAGCTTCTCAGTATAGTTAGCCTGCATGTCTGTTGCACTTAGTGGCATGGAAGAAAAGAATTGTCATCATGTGGTACAGTGATGAAGACCCCTTTAAACCTACCAGGAGGGTTTCCCCTGGCCTATCACTCTATAAAGAGAGAGTGATTGTGGATCTACCTGCTCCCTTTGCCGGCAATGGCAGCCAGAGTTTCCTCAGCTGGGTGAAGCAGCTGGAAGTGGCAGTCAGAGCTACGGCGGGCGGCACTGGTGAGCTCAGCGGGGAGCTGGTGAGAATACTCCCCACCTATCTGTGCAAGTCTACTTTTCTACCATGGGACAGCGTTCCCAATGCGGTCAAGTCAAATTATGCAGCCGTGAAAGAGAAGACGGGATCGGCTTTTGGACAGAGACAGTTAATGGACTGTTTTAGAGCTAACATATCGGCTCGTTCACGAGTTCTGGGGGAGAGCCTGGAGGTGTACGTGGCTGATGTGAGCCGGCTGGTAGCTGGTACTCATATTTTTACCTCTGAGTTGGGCACGCATCACTGTTGATAGCAAACATCAAAACTCATCTATGGTGCCTTTATCACAAGCAGACATACTTGCAAATAACAAAACACACAAACACGAGCCCAAAGAAAAACACAATATAAAGCAACAGTTCTGACTTTCTGGATCCAGATAGTCTGCCTACCAATATGGCAGTGTAAACAACAATCACATGATCAGTGACGTCAGCTGGAAGTCCTCAATATAAGCCTCACTGATGCTCCCGTCTGTTCCAGTTTGTCTTCAAATCCTTTTCGACTTTCCAGCATTATCTGAACTCACGTCCATGTTTCCGACCCCTGCCTGATTTAGGCCATGTCTTTTTGTCTCAGTCCTGGTATCTGACCTGTTACTGTCTGTGACCCTGAGTTCGGTGATTCTGGATTTTCCTGGTTTTGACTCTGCCCTGGACCTCGTCTCTCTGCCTGTGCTCCCCATTATACTCACTCTGCTTTTCCTAATTCTGTGTGTTTTCAATACAAACATTTCTGAACTGATTCTAGGCCTGGTGTACTGCACTTGGGTCCTAGCCTAACCTACCCCGTGACACCCGAGGAATTTAAAAGTTAGGACCTTCTCAACACACTGACACTGTTGATGTAGAAAGGTGTAGTGTCAGCTATTAGTTTTAGACCCTTGATTCTAACACCAGTTGATGGGGGTGGGACCTTTCTGTGTGGCATTTGCATGTTGTCCCCGTGTCTGCGTGGGTTCTCTCTGGGTACTCCGGCTTCCTCCCACCATCCAAAGACATACACTGATAGGTTAAATGGTTAAACTAAATTGTCCACAGGTGTGAATGTGAGAGTGATTGTTTGTCTCTATGTGTCAGCCCTGTGATGCCTTCACCCCTTTGTAGCTGGGATAGGCTATAAGCAATCCCCATGACCCCAGTGACAATAAAGCAAGTTCAGAAAATGAATGAATGAATGAATGAATGAATGAATGGTTTTGTAAAGTGATGTTTCATATCGTATTGAAAGTGTATTTAAACAAGTATTTAACTGCTAGTCAAAAAGAGCCCTACAGGAACTAGTGTGAGGGGTAGATGTTTTCACTCAATGCAAAAAAAATGAAGCGCCTAACAGCATTCAGGTATCAAGAGCCCAGGAAGCCTTTCGGAACCCAGGACCTTCTTGCTGTGAGGCACAAGTGCTAACCACTGCACCACTGTGTTGCCCTTAATGTATAGCAAGCAAGCAGCAGTAGCAGTAGTGGTGGCAGCGTTTTGCGCACAGAAACCTGAATGCTCTTGATACGTAAATGCTGTTAGGCACTTCATTTTTTCGCACTGAGCAAAAAGATCTACCCCTCACCCTAGTTCCTGTTGGGCTCTTTTTGACTAGCAGTTAAATACATGTTTCAATACGGTATGAAACATCACTTAACAAAAACAGTGGCGTTATGCTGCGTTTCCACTATGTGGAACCAGCTCAATTCAGCTCAGCTTGGCTCGACTCAGCATTCCTGGAGACCGTTTCCATTACAGGATACTACTGACTTTACAGTAGCTGGACGTCATAGCGATGCGGCACGTTATTTCAGTGTCGTCTGTTCAGAGAGTTGCTGAAAACTCGCTCGTTGTGTGTTGTCTTGTCTGAATTTTTACGTCGGCCACCAAAGACTGAATCTCCTCGACCAACTATGGTGTAGTTTTAGGCTGTTATCATGTGGATTAATGTACCGCTATTATACTGTAAACTTCCGCATCTATTTTTTTGTAAAACGGTGGGTCACAGAGAAAACTGTCTGAGGGGTCTGCAGTGTTACACAATCACGGTTTAATATTGCTTGGAACCTCGGCGGAGGTGATGCCAAAAAACTAGTACCGGGTACCAGATTCCAGGTCCTTTTTCGTAATGGAAACACAAAAAGACCGAGTCGAGTCGAGTCGAGTCGAGTCGAGCTGGTACCACGCAGTGGAAACGCAGTATTAGATATGCTTAGCATAACAGTGCCTAGCATATTGGTGAGCTAACTTCAACCTAACTAGCCAACAAGCTAATGTTGGAGAGAAAACGGTAGTTATTCTCCTTTCCTTACCTTCCATGTTGTGGATGTAACCCTTGATCCAGTTGCTGTAGCCTTTCAGCAAAACAACCCAGGGAATTTTGCAGTCGTTACTGTCCCAAGTTTCCACTGTTTCCATTGTTATCTCCTGAAGGGAAGAGAGATTTGTGGTCCACACAGTTACTGCCTACATGACCGGTATGTTCTGCACTCGGTTCAAACTACTTCCGGGTTTGTGCACCCCTCAGCCTTGTTCTGATTTTCAAAATGGGTGAAATTCACAAATTTCAGAGTAATGACACAAGAAAGGTCGTTTTAAGTGCTGGACCTTTAAATGCAAATGAGCCACTTCACTCCCACCCCCACCAGTTGTCAACCGTGCTGCTTCATCCCGTTTCTCCATAGCCAGAGAAATGTTCATCAGAAGTGTTGACTTTGTATATGCAAATGTCGTGATGTAACTAGTTAGAAACGCAACAAATTCAGAAGGAATTAAAACAGGTTGTAGAAATACATTTGATTTTTGCCAAAATGAATATAAAGATAGCTTTGCAGCACCTGGAGGGTTCAAATTCAAAGTTTTTGAACTATTGGGGTCCAAATACACAAATAAATGTACCAAACACTAAGAAAAGTGGGTTTAGCAAAATATAACCCTTTTAATACTGACCTGAAGATACTGACCAGACTTCTTCCAAACTTTGGAGTGGACTAAAGGCCAAGGGATTTCAACAGCACACAAGTTCTGTTAACTGTTGTCCCTCCATGCAGAGACTCAGAATTAATTGGAAAAGCTAAGATTGTTATAAATATGAGGATTGTTTTTAACACTTGGGTGAACGTCAAATATTAAAAACTTGATTTGAGTTACTGACCAGACTTCAGGTCAATAATTGCCTTAAGTTTGGAACTCATGGATATCCCCTAATGCTGAGTTTCCTCCTGGAGATACTTTGTCAGTCCTTTACTACAGATGCCTCCAGTTGCTGCTAGTTTATGGGTCTTTCTGTCTTCAGTTTAGTCTTCGGTAACTGAGAGGCTGCTCTGTTGGGTTGAGATCAGGTGACTGAGCTGGCCACCAAAGAACATCCCATTACATTAACTCTTCCACAAGCTTAGGTCAAACACTGTAATTATCTAAAAAATGGGTCAAAATTAATAGGGATTTTGAAGTCGAACAAAATTAAACCATAACCTAAACCACAACCCTTGAAACAAACATAGGGAAATCCCTACTGTAGCCCTGTGACTAAAACCTTGTATTTGCGTGGACCTGGACTCTGAGTTCAACCTGTAGCTAACTGAACCCTCACCAGAGGCAGACCCAGGGGAGAACCAGAGAGGAGGAACAACACTGTCCATCAGAGGTGGAGAGAAAGGAGGGATGACCAAGAACACAGATAAACAGTTAATGAGCTCTAAGAGCTAATATTTCCCTCTGTATTGCTTGTCTGTTTCACTGATGGAAACACATGAAGAAGCAGAGCTCTGTTTTCCAGAACTCCTCAATGCCTCCTGCCTGAAGCCAATGGTTTCTCAGACTGAAGTCCTGGTCTATCACATCCTGCTGTTCACCTTCTCTCCACTCACTGTGGCTCTCAACCTGATGGTCATCCTCTCAGTCGCCCATTTCAGGCAGATATTTTTTTTGTCAACAAAGGGTTTTTTTTTTTGTTTTGTTTCATGTTAATCAGTTATTATAAATGCTGAACTGCATGCAGTGGTGGAAAAAAAATCTTCATTCAAGAAAAAACAATAGTACACTGAAAACACTCTGATTTAACTTAAACTTCTGCATTTAAAACCTCAAACTTTACTGCAGCTTTAATGTACATGCTGTGTCTATTGCTTATATGTTTTGGTTTTTTTGCCTCTGAGATGTAATGGAGTTGAAATATGAAACTGAATAAAATTAAAACACTCAGTTACAATACTGCAGATAAATTCAATTTTATTGAAATACAGGACTTGAGAAAACATATTTAGTTCCCGTCCACCACTGGCTACATGTAGTAGATTTTAGATTTGCTGAGTTTTAATATTTGTTTGATCATTTTTCTCTTCCCACAGACAGCTCCAAACACCAACCAACCTCCTCCTCCTCTCTCTGGCTGTGTCTGACTTCTTTGTAGGCCTCGTGCTGATACCGGGAGAAATCCTCCGAAACATGACCTGTTGGTTTCTTGGTGACTCCATGTGTTCTTTGTATACATTTTTAGCTTGGTGGTCTGTTTCTGCATCAGTAGGAGACATAGTGCTCATCTCAGTCGACCGCTATGTTGCTATCTGTGACCCTCTGCATTACACTAATAAGGTCACTATGAAAAGAGTTAAAGTTTGCATTTGTCTCTGTTGGTTTTGTTCTGGTTGTTATTGTTTTGGTATTTTAAATGATAACCTGACTCATCCGGGCAAGTATCATATTTGTCAGGGAGAGTGTATGATTTCCATAAGTCATGTTGCTGATGCTGTTGACGTTGTTGCAACATTTATTCTTCCCATTTCTGCCATTATTGCTCTGTACATGAGTGTGTTTGTGGTGGCTGTGTCTCAGGCTCGTGCCATGCGTTCTCACATCACATCCATCACAGCCCAGCGTTCAGGGAAGGCAGTCGCCAACAAATCTGAGCTGAAAGCAGCCCGGAGTCTTAGTGTTCTTGTTGTTGTCTTCTTAATGTGTTTCTGCCCTTATTATTGTGTTTATCTTGCAGCCGATGCCTCATTTACTGCTGCAGTTTACTTTTATGCAAACTTTCTTATGTGTATCAACTCCTGTTTAAACCCTTTGATCTATTCCTTATTCTACCCATGGCTCAGAAAATCTGTAAAACAGATTTTCACCATGCAGATACTGCAGCCTGACTCCCGAAATATCAATATTCTGTAGAACTAATTGAAATGTAATGTTCTCACTATGACAATATTATTGAACTTTTTTTGTAATCTTGTTATATTGTTCACAACTACAGATTTGAAATATGTTTCTCCCTCAAGAAAGTCAAGTTATATATATATATATATATATAAATATATATATATATATATATATATATATATATGTATGTATGTATGTATATATACGTAAAATCACAGTAAGTCATGTTTTTTTTGTGTGTGACTTTGTTGCTTACTTTTCTGACTCATAACCTGTTCCATAGATATTTATTTGTATTATGGAGTTCACTGATATTGATGACCAGTACACTGGTCAGTGCCTTAGGTCATCTGAGTTTTATAAGTTAGGCAGATAGATAGGTAACTGTACTGTAAGGTAATGAGGACCACTTTCATCAAAAGAATCTGTCATGCATAGTACACTGTGCATTTCACAAGGTATCAGTGATAACTGCTGATTTCCTCATAAGTGGTCTGTTGGTGAACTTTGCTAAGGGTCCCCATTTGATTAAAGCTATACCGTATGATGTGGCATTTTTACACTTTTCTTTTGTCATCTTAAAATGCTCCTAATAAGTGTGTGTCAAACTAAAATGTAAAAGAAATCCACCAGGTATTGAAACTCAAAAATGTTTAATTCTCATATATTTCTGATAAAAGTCTGACCAATCATTTTAGTCGGTCCGAATGAAATAATTGGCCGAACCTGACTGAGCCTCCTGTCAATCATCCATTACGGCGATCCAGCATCCGATCCATTATTGCCGCCTCACATCCAATATGTGTCCCTCTGAATCTGACACTTCACTGGCTCTGCTCCTCCTGTCACTGACCACAGTCTACTGTCTAGGATGTGTTTGGATAGAACTGACATGCACATGTGGAAGGGATTAAACAGATTTATGAACAGAAACGACAACTGAGGGGAACAAACAGGAGTCTGATGAATGAAGGATGGAGATAAAAGTCCGGAAGTCAGCTGTACTGGACTGAACAGGTCTGCATAAAGCTCAGCTTTTATGACGGTGGGACTCATACAGGTACATGTACATGGTGTCACACAATGTAAGATGATGTAGGATGATAATTGTATGGACTATGAAACTTCAAATGTCCACAGAAAATTTGCGGAGGCCGCGCGTTCACAGTGTGCGCGCCCATCCCCTGGGCACTGCAGTGAAGACACTGACCCAGTACTGCACAGACCAGGTCTACTGATGGAACAGGAGCCGCGGGCCCGCAGCAAGTGGATGCTGCATCTGATTACTGAGGGAGGGGTCCGCGGACACGCCAAAACGGATCGGACCTTCGCCTCTACTTCCTCCTCCGTTTCCATCACGCATCAGGTGAGAGGAGGAGAGAGGAGGGGAGCCTCAGAGCTCAGGCAGAGGGAAGGGGGCGGGGCTTTGGAGGGAGGCGGGTTGTTCATGTTCAAACTTTTACTAAGTGCTGTGAGAAATGCCACATCGGTAGGTATAGCTTTAACTGTAGTTTGCCAGTCTCTCTTCTCCAGCTTTAATCCTCCTTCCAAACAGCCTTTTCTCCGGTCGGTTCCTTAAGATTATTCTCAAAAAGTGGAGTCAGTGCTCAGATGTGAATCCCAAGAAATTTAGATGTTAGGACCTTCTCAACACACTGACACTGTTGATGTAGAACGATGTAGAGTTAGCTATTTGTTTTAGACCCTTCCATTTTAATGTGTGTTGCTGACTGACAGATGGTGCACCACCTTCACTCTTGGCCTGTGTGAAGCCTCTCCTCAGGTTTGCTTTAGCTGTAACTGTATGGAGCCTTGTCACCTGACCTGAAGGCAGGTACATGTCTTTAACTTTGCTTGTTGTCATCATGGGGTCCAGTTTGGATTAGTGACGTAACGATATGAAAATTTCATGTCACGGTTATTGTGAAAAAAATTATCACTGTTATTATTATCGCGGTATTGTTGATATGTGCTCAAAATGTTCAAAAAGTACTTATACACACACTGAAATAATATAACCAGGCTGTTGCAGAAACATTCAAATAATAACAAACATACAAATGTGCATTAAAGTTGGCACCTTATGGACACAAGAGATTTCTGCACCAGGGGTGGAACTGATAGGATTTGATCAATATCAATGCCATTATCAGTTCTGTTTATCAATCCAATTCCTTATCAATTCTCCTATTGATTCCTGAGTGGGTTTTGAGTGTGAAAAATAGTAGTTGGTCAGGTCAGAGTGGAGTTTGACCATTTTCCAGATCAAATCATTCACAATGTCACACATAAACACCATTGTACACACAAACAGAAAGTGAAACACAATCATAATTTCCTGAACTGTTTATGAACAAATGTAAATATTCTGAAAGAATGAGGATTTTAAAACATGTTAGGCTGATCTGATCCAGACTGGTCTGTGGTTCACTCCTGGTGAGAGACAGACCGACCACAACAGTGTCATATGGTCCAGTTCCTCTGGAGGTCAGTGACTGGATTTACTGTTGAAGTTCCTTCAGTTCATAAAACCTCCTCTCCTTTGGTTTTTAAACACATCATGTGTCTTTGTGCAGTTGAAGCAGTTGACCTTCAACTTCAACAGTAAATCCAGTCACTGACCTCCAGAGGAACTGGACCATATGACACTGTTGTGGTCGGTCTGTCTCTCACCAGGAGTGAACCACAGACCAGTCTGGATCAGATCAGCCTAACATGTTTTAAAATCCTCATTCTTTCAGAATATTTACATTTGTTCATAAACAGTTCAGGAAAATATGATTGTGTTTCACTTTCTGTTTGTGTGTTCAATGGTGTATATGTGTGACATTGTGAATGATTTGATCTGGAAAATGGTCAAACTCCACTCTGACCTGACCAACTACTTTTTTTCACACTCAAAACCCACTCAGGAATGAATAGGAGAACTGATAAGGAATTGGATTGATAAGCAGAACTGATAATGGCATTGATATTGATCAAATCCTATCAGTTCCCAACCCTGGTGCAGATATCCCCTGTGTCAATAAGGTGCCAGCTTTAATGCTGATTTGTATGTTTGTTATTATTTGAATGTTTCTGCAACAGGAAGTACATTGTGTGTGTTATTTTCTTATTATTATTTTTTCAAAATACAGCTTGGTTATATTATTTCAGTGTGTGTATAAGTACTTTTTGAACATTTTGAGCACATTTCAACAATAATGCGATAATTATGAAAACCGTGATCATTTTGGTCACAATAACCGTGATATGAAATTTTCATATCGTTACATCACTAATCCAAACTGGACCCCATGATGACAAGCAAAGTTAAAGACATGTACCTGCCTTCAGGTCAGGTGACAAGGCTCCATACAGTTACAGCTAAAGCAAACCTGAGGAGAGGCTTCACACAGGCCAAGAGTGAAGGTGGTGCACCATCTGTCAATCAACAACACACATTAAAATGGAAGGGTCTAAAACAAATAGCTGACTCTACATCGTTCTACATCAACAGTGTCAGTGTGTTGAGAAGGTCTGAACTTCTAAATTCCTTGGGATTCACATCTGAGCACTGACTCAATTTTTGAGAGTAATCTTAAGGAACTGACCGGACAAAAGGCTGTTTGGAAGGAGGATTAAAGCTGGAGCAGAGAGACTGGCAAACTACAGTTAATCAAATGGGGACCCTTAGCAAAGTTCACCAACAGACCACTTATGAGGAAATCAGCAGTTATCACTGATACCTTGTGAAATGCACAGAGTACTACACATTACAGATTCTTTTGATGAAAGTGGTCTTGATTGGCTTACAGTACAGTTACCAATCTACCTGCCTAATTTTTAAAACTCAGATGACCTAAGGCACTGACCAGTGTCCTGGTCATCAATATCAGTGAACTCTACAATACAATTCAATATCTATGGAACAGGTTATGAGTCAGAAAAGTAAGCAACAAAGTCACACAAAAAAAAACAAAAAACAAATGGACATGACTTAATGTGATTTTATGTATTTTTATATAACTTGACTTTCTTGAGGGAGAAACGTATTTTAAATCTGTAGTTGTGAACAATATAACAAGATTTAAAAGAAAAAAAAAGGTCAATAATTTTGTCATAATGAGAACATCACATTTCAATTAGTCCTACAGAATGTTGATATTTCGGGAGTCAGGCTGCAGTATCTGCATGGTGAAAATCTGTTTTACAGATTTTCTGAACCACGGGTAGAATAAGGAATAGATCAAAGGGTTTAGACAGGAGTTGATATACATAAGAAAGTTCAGATAAAAGTAAACTGTAACAGTAACTGAGGTATCTGCTGCAAGATAAACACAATAAAAAGGGCAGAAACATGTTAAGAAGACAACAACAAGAACACCAAGACTCCGGGCTGCTTTCAGCTCAGATTTGTTGGCGACTGCCTTCCCTGAACGCTGGGCTGTGATGGATGTGATGTGAGAACGCATGGCACGAGCCTGAGACACAGCCACCACAAACACACTCATGTACAGAGCAATAATGGCAGAAACTGGAAGAATAAATGTTGAAACTAGATCAACAACTTCTGCAACAAGACTTATGGAAATCATACACTGTCCCTGACAAATATGATACTTGCCCGGATGAGTCAGGTTATCTTTTAAAATACCAAAACAATAACAACCAGAACAAAACCAACAGAGACAAATGCAAACTTTAACTCTTTTCACAGTGACCTTATGAGTGTAATGCAGAGGGTCACAGATGGCAACATAGCGGTCGACTGAGATGAGCACCATGTCTCCTACTGATGCAGAAACAGACAACCAAGCCAGGAATGAATACAAAGAACACATGGAGTCACCAAGAAACCAACAGGTCATGTTTCGGAGGATTTCTCCCGGTATCATCACGAGGCCTACAAAGAGATCAGACACAGCCAGAGAGAGGAGGAGGAGGTTGGTGGGTGTGTGGAGCTGTCTGAAAGAAGAGAAAAATGATTAAATATTAAAACATGGGAAATGTAAAATCTACTACATGTGGTGGACGGGAACTAAATATGTTTTCTCAAGTTCTGTATTTCAATGAAATTTAATTTATCTGCACTACGGTAACGAAGTGTTTTAATTTTATTCAGCTTCATATTTTCACTCCATTACATCTCAGAGCTAAAAACAAAATAAAACAAAAATAAAACATAAGCAATAAACACATCACATACATTAAAGCTGCAGTAAAGTTTGAGATTTTAAATGTGGAGGTTTTAGTTAAATCATAGTGTTTTCAATGTACTATTGTTTTTGCTTCAATGAAGGTCTTTTTTCACCACTGCATGTAGTTCAGCATTTATATTAACTAATTAACATTAAAAAAAAAACAAAAAAAAAACCTTTGTTGACAAAAAATATCTGCCTGAAATGGGCGACTGAGATGATGACCATCAGGTTGAGAGCCACAGTGAGTGGAGAGAAAGTAAACAGCAGGATGTGATAGACCACAGCATTAGTCTGAGAAACCATTGGCTTCAGGCAGGAGGCATTGAGGAGTTCTGGAAAACAGAACTCTGCTTCTTCATGTGTTTCCATCAGTGAAACAGAGACACAATGCAAAGAGAAGTATCAGCTCTTAGAGCTTATTAACTGTTTGTCTGTGTTCTTGGTCATCCCTCCTTTCTCTCCACCTCTAATGGACAGTGTTGTTCCTCCTCTCTCCCTCCCCTCTGGTCCTCCCCTGGGTCTGCATCCGGGGAGGGTACACTTATGCCACATTTCCACTACATGGAACCGGCTCGACTCAACTCAGGTACCAGGTCCTATTCCTGTAGACCATTTCCATTACAGGACACTACAGACTTTACAGTACCTGGACGTCATAGCCATGCAGCACATTACTTCCGTGTCGTCTGCTCAGACAGTTGCTGATAAACTCGCTTGTTGTGTGTTGTCTCGTCAAGCTCATGCTGAATTTTTACATCAGCCACCAAGGACTGAATCTCGACCGACTATGGTGTAGTTTGCGGGCTGTCATCATGTGGATTTGCCTACCGGTATATTTACTGTAAACTTCCGCATCCGATTTTTATAAAATGGTGGGTCACAGAGACGACTTTCTGACCAATCAGTGGTCTGCAGTGTGCACATGTCACATTTTAGTATCTGGTCCCCTGTCCTGGAACCTCGGTGGAGGTGAAACACAAAAAGGCCGAGTCGAGCTGAGCGGGTACCACGTAGTGGAAACACAGCATTAGTTACAGGTTGAACTCAGAGTCCAGACCCACACAAATACAAGGTTTCACGCACAGGGCCACAGTAGGGATTTCCCTGTGTCTGTTTCAAGGGTTGTGGTTTAGGGGTCCTCCTGCAGAACAATTTCATTGTATCTGACTTCAAAATCCCTATTAATTTTTACCTATTTTTAGATAATTACAGTGTTTGACCTAAGTTTGTGGATGAGTTAATGTAATTGGATGTTCTTCAGTGGCCAGCTCAGTCACCTGATCTCAACCCAACAGAGCAGCTTTTCAGTTATCGAAGACTAAACTGAAGACAGAAAGACCCACAAACTAGTAGCAACTGGAGGCACTTGTAGTAAAGGACTGACAAACTATGTCCAGGAGGAAACTCAGCGTTAGGGGATGTCCATGAGTTCCAAACTTCAGGCAGTTATTGACCTGAAGTCTGGTCAGTAACTTCAGGTCAGTATTAAAGGGGTCATCTTTTGCCAAACCCATTTTTATTAGTCTTTGGTGCATTATTTGTGTATTTGCACCCTAATAGTTCAAAAAGTTTGAATTTGAACCCTCCAGGTGCTGCAAAGCTATCTTTATATTCATTTTGGCAAAAATCAAGTGAATTTCCTGTTTTAATTACTTCATAATTTGTTCCCTCTGTAACTAGTTACGTTGTAAAGACCCACAGGCCATTTCCCATATTTGACATCATTCGAATATGTGTCATGTTTAAGACCTCCAGCAGGGGCAAAATAACTTATTGGTTAAACCTTGATGTGAACAACTTGGTCACATGGATGGTTTAATATTTGTTGTATTCAGTAAAATATTTAATAATAAATTATGCACATTCACAATATAAAAAGGCGTGGATATGACACATGCTATGCATTTGAACTGACATGAGTTTGTCCTGAGTATCTATATTGAGACGGTTTCTCTGTTGGGTGAGGACGTGAATCAGTGGGGGCCAGGGAGAGGTTAACACTAGCACGGATCGGGTCTGTGCGCTCGCGAGTCCGTCCGAGTGCATGTTAGGACCGACCCACACTCTGACGGACCGGGTCCGTGCGGGAGCCCGCTATCTTCGAATCTCTGGAGGTCTTTCCAAGCAGGTGCCTTCAGCCATGTTTTCAGAGGCCAAACATTATAAACTGGGCACACACGCCAGGTAGGGCTGTGCAATTAATCGAAATTCGATTACGATTTCGTTTATTACACGCAACGATTACAAAAATTATGTAATCGAGAAAAAACGATTATTAATTTTGAGTTGTTTAATTCACGCGCACGCAAGCTCCCATGAGCTGCTCTGCCCCGCCCCCCTCTAAGCTACTGCTGCCTGCTAGCCGGCAGGTCCACCCCAAGAGGAAAGTTGTACCTAGCGGTCTGGACAAATGGCAAGAGAATCACAGCAGACGTGCTTGGTAAACAAAAAAGGCAAGTCAAATTCGATTGTATGGAATCACTTTGGGTTTGATGAAGAAGACGAAGAGCAAAAACACATCACGTGCAAAAAGTGTTTCGTAGTTGTGTCCGCACCGACCGCTAACACAACAAACCTTTTTAACCATCTAAAGTTTAACCACCGCCGCCGTTATCATAATCTTATGAAAAACTAAAACACATAAAAACAACTTTGCCCGCAATGCAATCTTCAGTCTCCGAATCTCTTTACGCTGCAACTCCCGTATTAACCTAACCTGACCTAACCCGTATAACCCTAGCGTGCGTATTCTAGATGGCTGATGTATACAGAAGGCCTGAACTGAAACCTCACGGCACGCCACTGAATTTACTGTTTCATACTACATTGAACATACTTGAATTTATAATTTGCACTTTACGTGAGTTTTTTTTTTTTTTATTGCTACAGTTCTATGGCAAGTCTGTAGCAGTTTAATTACAGTGCACTATTTATTTACAAAAGGAAACATACTTGAATTTACAGTATACTTATTTGCATTCAAAGATTTTGTGTTTTGTACAAAAGTGAACATACTTTGTTTTAGTGGTTAAAAGCTTTATTTATGTTTAAAGAGTATATTTTACATTGTTTTGCTAGAAAAAAATAAACAACTTTAAGGTTAACAAATAATCGTTTTTAATAATCGTGATTTCAATTATTGCTAAAATAATCGTGATTATTTTTTTTTCCTATAATCGAGCAGCCCTAACGCCAGGTGTGCTGCTGCTTCTCCAGAAAATGAACATACCATGAGTTTTCTAAGTGCGGTAATCAAACACAATTATCATTATAATTAGAATTTAAATGGTAATACTAACCATTGGAAATTTTACACCGGTTTGTCATTATACCGGTAATCGTTACACCCCTAGTTTGGATACATACATGTGTCTCTCCTTGTGTCTCCAAAAGCTTTCCTCTCACTTTGCATCTACAGAAACTTCACTTCTCCCCTCGTAGAAGATGCTGTAGGTAGAGAAATAAAAATTAATTTAAAAAAAGGAAATTGAGAAACCGATATTGGAAGTGTTCCTCAGTGAAACTATACCAAGCAATTAATTATGTACAAATTTTAGCATACTAAAATATAACATACATGGATGTAAATGAGTGGACTGTCAAATTACATAGTGACTCACTAGTGTCCAAACTAAGGGTGTTTAAAATATATGAGGATTGTTTTTAACGGTTGGGTGAAAGACAAATATTAAAATTTTGACTTTTTAAGGGGTCATGTTCTGCTTTTTTAACAATAGAATTATGCATTTTCAAACATTTTCCTGTGGTCTACATAAACTGTAAATGCTATGCTTGGGTCTGAATGCTTCATTAATTCAACTCCACAGGTCCATCTTCAACCCTATTTCTGAGTAATGACAAAAGAAAGGTCATTTTGAGCGCTGGCCCTTTAAATGCAAAGGAGCCACTTCACATACACCCCCCCACACCAGTTGTCGACCGTGCTGCTCTGTCCCATATCTCCATAGGTGGAAAAATGTTCATTGAAAGTCTTGACCTTATGTGTGTAAATGTCGTGACGTTCTAACAGTTTGCTTATTTTCTAAAGCGCCTCCGCTACAACGCATTTAAGGACAAGGGTGGGTTAACCGTCAGCAGGAGAAAATAAGATAAAGACAAAAAATGCGTTCAGCTCTGTACTGGCCTTTTAATTTCCACAGATGAAACCCCAACCCATACACACTCACACACACCACACTCATACTCATCCACAGTTAACAAGAAATACCACAAAATACACCACAAAGCAATCATATACAGTTTTTTTTCCAACCCACCACATTTAACAAAACTCAAATTACTATAATGCATTCAACCTAAGACAGTTCAACCCCCCCCCCAACACTTTACCCCCTTAGTTCCTAAAAGTCCACGCACACAAACAGTAGCAGCGAAGCAGAAGCAGCGTCGCCGCAGGCTCCACTCACGGCTCCGCGCAACACCACCACTCATCCAGCCCGTGAAGGTTCCAGCTGCTCCTTGAAAGTCAATAATCCATGTGGAAAGGGGGAAAAAAGTTTAACCCAAAAAAAGGTTAAATCCACAGATTCAGTTCCACAGGGTCACCGGCTTTGGCACACTTCCAACCCGGCGTGTGACGTCCCACTCCTCCGAGTGCCCGTGCGTGCACGTCATATCCACGCCTTTTTATATTGTGAATGTGCATAATTCATGATTAAATATTTTACTAAATACAACAAATATTAAACCATCCATGTGACCAAATTGTTCACATCAAGGTTTAACCAATTAGTTATTTTGCCCCTGCTGGAGGTCTTAAACATGACACATATTCGAATGATGTCAAATATGGGAAATGGCCTGTGGGTCTTTACAACGTAACTAGTTACAGAGGGAACAAATTACGAAGTAATTAAAACAGGAAATTTACTTGATTTTTGCCAAAATGAATATTGTAACACCCCGGAGAGTTCCACTCAAGGAGGAAGCCAGTAGTGACGCACAGAAGGTTTATTAATCATTCACAGGACAATCTGAAAAAAACGGCTCTCCTCAGGTACATCAGCATCCTCACACCCCTCTACTTCCGCACCCTCAGCCTCTCAGCCCTCCCCCTTAGTCTCTCTCTCTCTAACTCCGCCCATCATCAGTCACAACCACCTGAACCAAAACAGTGCAACTAAACAGCAGAACACAATGAACATAAATAACCCATATTGGTTAATTAGCACAGATTATCACAATATAAAGATAGCTTTGCAGCACCTGGAGGGTTCAAATTCAAACTTTTTGAACTATTAGGGTGCAAATACACAAATAATGCACCAAAGACTAATAAAAATGGGTTTGGCAAAAGATGACCCCTTTAATACTGACCTGAAGTTACTGACCAGACTTCAGGTCAATAACTGCCTGAAGTTTGGAACTCATGGACATCCCCTAATGCTGAGTTTCCTCCTGGACATAGTTTGTCAGTCCTTTACTACAAGTGCCTCCAGTTGCTACTAGTTTGTGGGTCTTTCTGTCTTCAGTTTAGTCTTCGATAACTGAAAAGCTGCTCTGTTGGGTTGAGATCAGGTGACTGAGCTGGCCACTGAACATCCAATTACATTAACTCTTCCACAAACTTAGGTCAAACACTGTAATTATCTAAAAATAGGTAAAAATTAATAGGGATTTTGAAGTCAGATACAATGAAATTGTTCTGCAGGAGGACCCCTAAACCACAACCCTTGAAACAGACACAGGGAAATCCCTACTGTGGCCCTGTGCGTGAAACCTTGTATTTGTGTGGGTCTGGACTCTGAGTTCAACCTGTAACTAATGCTGCGTTTCCACTACGTGGTACCCGCTCAGCTCGACTTGGCCTTTTTGAGTTTCCATATTAAAAAGGACCTGGAATCTGGTACCCGGTACTACTTTTTTGGTATCACCTCCACCGAGGTTCCAGGACAGGGGACCAGATATTAAAATGTGACATGTGCACACTGCAGACCACTGATTGGTCAGAAAGTCGTCTCTGTGACCCGCCATTTTACAAAAATCGGATGTGGAAGTTTACAGTAAATATACTGGTAGGTTAATCCACATGACAGCCCGCAAACTACACCATAGTTGGTCGAGATTCAGTCCTTGGTGGCCGATGTAAAAATTCAGCATGAGCTTGACGAGACAACACGCAACAAGCGAGTTTATCAGCAACTGTCTGAGCAGACGACACGGAAGTAATGTGCTGCATCGCTACGACGTCCAGGTACTGTAAAGTCTGTAGTGTCCTGTAATGGAAATGGTCTATAGGAATAGGACCTGGTACCTGAGTCGAGTCGAGCCGGTTCCACATAGTGGAAATGCGACATAAGCGTACCCTCCCCAGATGCAGACCCAGGGGAGGACCAGAGAGGAGGGAGAGAGGAGGAACAACACTGTCCATTAGAGGTGGAGAGAAAGGAGGGATGACCAAGGACACAGATAAACAGTTAATAAGCTCTAAGAGCTGATATCTCTCTTTGCATTGTGTCTCTTTCACTGATGGAAACACATGAAGAAGCAGAGCTCTGTTTTCCAGAACTCCTCAATACCTCCTGCCTGAAGCCAGTGGTTTCTCAGACTAATGCTGTGGTCTATCACATCCTGCTGTTCACCCTCTCTCCACTCACTGTGGCTCTCAACCTGATGGTTATCATCTCAGTCGCCCATTTCAGGCAGATATTTTTTGTCAACGAAGGTTTTTTTTTTTTTTTTTTATGTTAATTAGTTAATATAAATGCTGAACTACATGCAGTGGTGAAAAAAGACCTTCATTCAAGCAAAAACAGTAGTACACTGAAAACACTCTGATTTTACTTAAACTTCCTCATTTAAAATCTCAAACTTTACTGCAGCTTTAATGTACGTTATGTGTTTATTGCTTATGTTTTATTCTTGTTTTATTTTGTTTTTAGCTCAAAGATGTAATGGAGTGAAAATATGAAGCTGAATAAAATTAAAACATTCCGTGTTAGAACACGACTCTTGGTGTGGACCCAAATGCAGCGAGACACGTTAGTCAGTGGTCAAAAAAGGATTTATTAAACAAAGTTCTCCAAGTACAAAAAGGGATTAACAAAAGGTGAAGCACAACGTGCTCAAAAATCCCTATTAACTAAAAGAGGAGTACAACGTACTTTTAACAAACTAAAAATCTGAGGTAGAAAAACATGCGGTTCAAGATTCCAGATACTTATCAAATGAATCTCTTCACAAGATCACAGACAAGGATGCACTGACAAGAGTCAAAGGGAGCAGGGAGAATATATAAGGGAGGCAGGGATCAAAAACAGGTGTGGGCAATAACGAGGGGAACACCAGGTGCAAACAATGAAGGGAAAGGGAAGCCAAAGACAGGACTGACAGTGTGCAGACAAAAAACAGGAAAGCAACCACCATCACCAAAATAAAACAGGAAGAGACCAAAAAACTCCTAAAAAAATCAACATAACCGTCGACGCATGACAGTACCCCCCCCCCCCACCAGGTCCGACTCCCGACAGACCAGGAGAGGCAGGTGGTCCAGAATGAAAGTCCCTGATAAGTTGGTTGTCCAGGATGTCTCTTGATGGTACCCACATTCTTTCTTCTGGACCATACCCCTCCCAATCCACCAGATACTGGCGACCTCTGCTCCTCTTTCGAACTGCCAGAAGTTTCTTGACAGTGTAGACCGGACCCCCATCAATAGTCCGGGGTGGAGGAGGAGGCGTGACTGGAGGAACCAGCGGACTCTGGACAACTGGCTTAAGACGGCTTACATGGAAGGTTGGATGTACACGGAGCGACCTGGGCAGACGGAGATGCACAGATACAGGATTTATCACCTTGGAAACTGGAAACGGACCAACAAACCTGGGAGCGAGCTTCCTGGACTCCACGTTAAGTGGAAGATCCCGGGTGGAGAGCCAAACCTGCTGCCCTGGTCTGTACCCCGGTGCCGCGCGCCGCCGGCGATCAGCCATCATCTTCATACGGGAGGCACTGCGAGTGAGAATCTTGCGGGCAGCAGCCCACACCCGGTGGCATCTCCTCACCAGGCTCTGCGCGGACAGCACCACCACCTCCTTCTCAGAGCTAGGGAACAAAGGAGGTTGGAAACCATAGGCACAATAAAAAGGGGACAGACCAGTAGCAGCGGTAGGCAGGGTATTATGGGCATACTCCACCCAGGCCAGGTGCTCACTCCAGGATGCGGGATTCTGCAACACCAGGCAACGTAGGCAGGTCTCAAGCTCTTGATTGAGGCATTCCGTCTGCCCATTCGACTGCGGATGGTAACCTGACATCAGGCTGGCCGTGGCACCTAAAAGAGAACAAAACTCTTTCCAAAACTGAGGAAAACTGGGGCCCCCGATCTGAAACAATATCTTTGGGTATGCCGTGGAGTCTGACTACTTCGGTAAGAAGAAGCTTTGCTGTTTCCTTAGCTGAAGGCAGTTTTGGTAAGGCAACAAAATGAACCATCTTGGTGAATCTGTCTACAATAGTTAGTACTGTGGTATTGCCCCTAGAGGAAGGGAGACCTGTAACAAAATCAAGAGATATGTCTGACCATGGTCGACTGGGAAACGGCAGAGGCTGAAGCAAACCTTGTGGCGGCCTGGAGGAGGTTTTATTACGGGCGCAGATAGTGCAGGCAGCCACGTAATTCTTGACATCTTGGTCTAGAGATGGCCACCAGAACTTCTGGTGAACCACAAATGAAGTTCTGCGAGCCCCAGGATGACAAGTCAGCAGTGAGCTGTGAGCCCAATGAATGACCTGCGACCTCAGTGAGGAGGGAACAAACAATCGGTTAGGTGGACAGTTTCTAGGTACTGGACTCACACTTGCCTCCCGCTTGACCTGATCTTCTGTAGGCCAGCTGACCGCTCCGACCACAAGGGAAGATGTAAGGATGGGTTCAGGGTCTTTGGCCATCAGCACTGGTTCATATAAACGAGAGAGGGCATCCGGTTTACCGTTCTTGGACCCTGGTCTGTAAGATAAGGAAAAATTAAAACGACTGAAAAACAATGACCACCGGGCCTGTCTGTAATTAAGACATTTAACCTTACGAATGTACTCCAAGTTCTTGTGATCTGTCCAAACTAGGAATGGTAACCGGGCCCCCTCTAACCAGTGCCGCCACTCCTCCAAAGCCACCTTAACAGCCAACAGTTCCTTGTTTCCTATATCATAATTCTTCTCTGCTGACGATAGCTGACGTGAGAGGAATGCACAAGGATGCAACTTGTTATCATGGGGGGATCGCTGTGATAAACCCCCCCCAATTCCTTCATTGGAAGAGTCAACCTCTACCACAAACTGAAGTTCAGGATTAGGAATGGTGAGTATGGGGGCTGAGGTGAAGGCTAGTTTTAGGCGTTCAAATGACTTGTTGGCTTGTTGTGTCCAGACAAAAGGGGAATTTACTGAGGTCAATGCATGTAGAGGGGCTGCTATAGAGCTAAAGTTTCTAATGAACTTACGGTAGAAATTAGCAAACCCCAAGAACTGTTGCACCTTTTTACGGGAATCTGGGACCGGCCAATTTCCCACAGTCTTCACCTTGGTGGGATCCATTTCCACCTTTCCTGGATAACAAAACCCAGAAAAGTTACAGAGGTGGCATGGAACTCACATTTTTCTGCTTTTACATACAACTGGTTCTCAAGCAACCGTTCTAACACCTGAGTGACATGCTGCTTGTAGGACTTTAAGTCCTTGGAAAAAATCAAGATGTCATCGAGATAAACATACACAAAGCGGTTCAAAAAGTCCCTTAACACGTCATTAACCATGCATTGAAACACAGCTGGAGCGTTCGCTAATCCGAACGGCATGACTAGATACTCAAAATGTCCAGAAGGAGTGTTAAAACCAGTTTTCCACTCATCCCCCTCACGTATGCGGACCAAGTGATATGCATTCCTCAGGTCTAACTTAGTAAAGTATTGGGCTCCCTGTAGTTGGCCGAATGCGGACGCCATCAAAGGTAGGGGATGGCGATTCTTTACTGTGATTTCATTAAGGGGACTGTAATCTATACATGGACGGAGAGTACCGTCCTTCTTTGCTACAAAAAAGAAACCCGCTCCAGCTGGTGAGGAGGAAGGATGAATTATCCCAGACTTAAGTGATTGGTCTATATATTCCTCCATAGCTTTAGTCTCAGTCTGTTACAATGAGTACATGCGTCCTTTAGGAATGGGAGCTCCAGGCAGCAGATCAATGGGACAGTCATAGTCCCGGTGGGGAGGAAGAGAGGATGCCCGAGTCTTACTAAACACCTCCCTCAAGTGGTGATAGTGAGTAGGTACATTAGATAAATCTGAATCTTCTGTTTTCCCCTGAGCCTGCGTGATCATGGGTTGTTTGGAAAAGGTTGCTGAGGCTACATTATGGGTACTTGTGACACAATTAACATTACAGTCCTTTCCCCAGGACTCGATCCTACCTGAAACCCAGTCTACGGAGGGATAGTGTTTCTTTAACCAAGGAAATCCAAGCACAATGGGGTGAAAAAGAGATTTTACAATTTGAAATTCCACCACTTCACTATGATCATCTATGTTCATCAGCAGGGGTTCTGTTTGATGAGAAACCTGAAATAGCTTTTCCCCAGTAATTCCCTGAGCCGTGACCTTAGAGGGAAGGCCACACATCTTTAAGTTCAGACTCTTAACTAAAGCTTCGTCCATAAGGTTCTCATCAGCCCCTGAATCTATGAAAGCCCCCAACTCTATCTTGTTGTTATGTACAGTAAAAGTTACTGGAGTCAAAGTGCGTCTAAGGGAGCTAGGAAGGGGGTGTTTGCTTGTGATGTCGTGGATCTCTGGTGAGAAGCGAGGTTTTCTTACCCGACAGGCTGCCCTCAGATGTCCCTGCTGTCCACAGTAAAAACACCTCCCTTCCTGTCGACGGCGCTGCCGTTCTGCTGGAGAGATGTGTGTGCGGCCCAACTGCATGGGTTCCTCCTCTCCAGCAGGGGGCGCCGAAGGAGCGTTGGGTCTTTGTGTTGATGTGGATGGGTATGGAGGGACTGACTGGAACGAGTGCCTGCTGTCCTCGAAGCGTCGCTCCTGGTCTCTCTCCCGATTGCGGATGTCCAAGCGGGTTGCCATGGTGATCAACGAGTCCAGGTCTGGAGGCTCCTCCAGCGGCGCCAGCTGATCCTTAAGGACGCCCGGCAGCCCCCGGCGGAAGGCGTCCTTCAAAGCTGCATTGTTCCAATCAGTGTTGTCTGCAGCTGAACGGAATCAGATGGAATATTCTCCCATGCTGAGGTCCCCCTGCCGTAGGTTCTTGAGCCTCTGGACCGCTTCGCGAGTTGGGGCGACGTGGTCAAACACCCGCCGGAGAGCAGCGAAGAATGCCTCTGCAGACTGGCAGGTGGCGGATCCCCGGTCCCACTCGCTCGTAGCCCACTCCGCTGCCCGTCCGGTGAGGTGGGAAATGATGAAGGCCAGCTTGGTATACTCAGATTCATAGATCATGGGAAACAGTTAAAAGTGAAGGTCACATTGAAACATAAAAGTTCTGCAGTCACCTGATTGTCCTGAGAATTTGTCGGGAGGGGCGAGCTGTGGCGAGGAACGGGGAGTTACGCTGACGGTGGGTTCGGCCGGTGGAGGAATCGTCGAGACGACAGGAACCATCCTGACGGGCTGGGTAGGAACAGTGTTCCCTGGTTCCAGGTGGGTTAAAATTCTCTGCATGGTCTGGTTCGTTCTCAGAATCTGATCTGACATTTCTTCTTGGTCTCGTCGCTGCCGCTCTATGAGCTGCTGCACAGCTTGGCTCAAAGCAACGAGGTGTGCTTCCATTTCATGGAGCCGATGCCCTTGCGCTCCAACAGTGGCTAACACAGCTTCAGTCTCGGCTGGGTCCATTTTTGGTCAGTGCGTTCTGTTAGAACACGACTCTTGGTGTGGACCCAAATGCAGCGAGACATGTTGGTCAGTGGTCAAAAAAGGATTTATTAAACAAAGTTCTCCAAGTACAAAAAAGGATTAACAAAAGGTGAAGCACAACGTGCTCAAAATCCCCTATTAACTAAAAGAGGAGTACAACGTACTTTTAACAAACTAAAAATCTGAGGTAGAAAAACATGCGGTTCAAGATTCCAGATACTTATCAAATGAAGCTCTTCACAAGATCACAGACAAGGACGCACTGACAAGAGAAAAAGGGAGCAGGGAGAATATATAAGGGAGGCAGGGATCAAAAACAGGTGTGGACAATAATGAGGGGAACACCAGGTGCAAACAATGAAGGGAAAGGGAAGCCAAAGACAAGACTGACAGTGTGCAGACAAAAAACAGGAAAGCAACCACCATCACCAAAATAAAACAGGAAGAGACCAAAAACTCCTAAAAAAATCAACATAACCGTCGACGCATGACACTCCGTTACTGTAGTGCAGATAAATCAAATTTCATTGAAATACAGGACTTGAGAAAACATATTTAGTTCCCGTCCACCACATGTAGTAGATTTTACATTTCCCATGTTTTAATATTTAATCATTTTTCTCTTCCTTCAGACAGCTCCACACACCCACCAACCTCCTCCTCCTCTCTCTGGCTGTGTCTGATCTCTTTGTAGGCCTCGTGATGATACCGGGAGAAATCCTCCGAAACATGACCTGTTGGTTTCTTGGTGACTCCATGTGTTCTTTGTGTACATTTCTGGCTTGGTTGTCTGTTTCTGCATCAGTAGGAGACATGGTGCTCATCTCAGTCGACCGCTATGTTGCTATCTGTGACCCTCTGCATTACACTAATAAGGTCACTGTGAAAAGAGTTAAAGTTTGCATTTGTCTCTGTTGGTTTTGTTCTGGTTGTTATTGTTTTGGTATTTTAAAAGATAACCTGACTCATCCGGGCAAGTATCATATTTGTCAGGGAGAGTGTATGATTTCCATAAATCTTGTTGCAGAAGTTGTTGATCTAGTTTCAACATTTATTCTTCCAATTTGTGCCATTATTGCTCTGTACATGAGTGTGTTTGTGGTGGCTGTGTCTCAGGCTCGTGCCATGCGTTCTCACATCACATCCATCACAGCCCAGCGTTCAGGGAAGGCAGTCGCCAACAAATCTGAGCTGAAAGCAGCCCGGAGTCTTGGTGTTCTTGTTGTTGTCTTCTTAATATGTTTCTGCCCTTATTATTGTGTTTATCTTGCAGCAGATACCTCAGTTACTGTTACAGTTTACTTTTATCTGAAATTTCTTATGTTTTTCAACTCCTGTTTAAACCCTTTGATCTATTCCTTATTCTATCCGTGGTTCAGAAAATCTGTTAAACAGATTTTCACCATGCAGATACTGCAGCCTGACTCCCGAAATATCAACATTCTGTAGGACTAATTGAAATGTGATGTTCTCATTATGACAAAATTATTGAACTTTTTAAAAAAAAATCTTGTTATATTGTTCACAACTACAGATTTAAAATACGTTTCTCCCTCAAGAAAGTCAAGTTATATAAAAATACATAAAATCACATAAAATCATGTTCATTTAATTTTTTTTTTTTGTTTTTTTTTTTGTGTGACTCTGTTGCTTACTTTTCTGACTCATAACCTGTTCCATAGATATTGAATTGTATTGTAGAGTTCACTGATATTGATGACCAGGACACTGGTCAGTGCCTTAGGTCATCTGAGTTTTATAAATTAGGCAGGTAGACAGGTAACTGTACTGTAAGCCAATCAAGACCACTTTCATCAAAAGAATCTGTAATGTGTAGTACTCTGTGCATTTCACAACGTATCAGTGATAACCTCTGATTTCCTCATAAGTGGTCTGTTGGTGAACTTTGCTAAGGGTCCCCATTTGATTAACTGTAGTTTGCCAGTCTCTCTGCTCCAGCTTTAATCCTCCTTCCAAACAGCCTTTTATCCAATCAGTTCCTTAAGATTACTCTCAAAAATTGAGTCAGTGCTCAGATGTGAATCCCAAGGAATTTAGAAGTTCAGACCTTCTCAACACACTGACACTGTTGATGTAGAAAGATGTAGAGTCAGCTATTTGTTTTAGACCCTTCCATTTTAATGTGTGTTGCTGACTGACAGATGGTGCACCACCTTCACTCTTGGCCTGTGTGAAGCCTCTCCTCAGGTTTGCTTTAGCTGTAACTGAATGGAGCCTTGTCACCTGACCTGAAGGCAGGTACATGTCTTTAACTTTGCTTGTTGTCATCATGGGGTCCAGTTTGGATTAGTGATGTAACGATATGAAAATTTCATATCAAGGTTATTTTGACAAAAATTATCGCAGTTTTAATAATTATCACGGTATTGTTGAAATGTGCTCAAAATGTTCAAAAAGTACTTATACACACACTGAAATAATATAACCAAGCTGTATTTTGAAAAAATAATAATAGTAAAGTAACACACACAATGTACTTTCTGTTGCAGAAAAATTCAAATAATAACAACAAACATACAAATCAGCATTAAAGTTGGCACCTTATGGACACAGGGGATATCTGCACCAGGGGTGGAACTAATAGGATTTGATCAATATCAATGCCATTATCAGTTCTGCTTATCAATCCAATTCCTTATCAGTTCTCCTATTGATTCCTGAGTGGGTTTTGAGTGTGAAAAAAAGTAGTTGGTCAGGTCAGAGTGGAGTTTGACCATTTTCCAGATCAAATCATTCACAATGTCACACATATACACCATTGAACACACAAACTGAAAGTGAAACACAGTCATATTTTCCTGAACGGTTTAATGTACAAATGTAAATATTCTGAAAGAATGAGGATTTTAAAACATGTTAGGCTGATCTGATCCAGACTGGTCTGTGGTTCCCTCCTGGTGAGAGACAGACCGACCACAGCAGTGTCATATGGTCCAGTTCCTCTGGAGGTCAGTGACTGGATTTACTGTTGAAGTTCCTTCAGTTCATAAAACCTCCTCTCCTTTGGTTTTTACGCACATCATGTGTCTTTGTGCAGTTGAAGGTCACTCAGTTGGGCCCATTTGAACTGACATGAGTTTGTCCTGAGAATCTATATTGAGACAGTTTCTCTGTTGGGTGAGGATGTGAATCACTGGGGGCCAGGGAGAGGTTAACACTAGCACGGACCAGGTCTGTGCGCTCGCAAGTCCGTCTGAGTGCATGTTAGGACCGACCCAAACTCTGATGGACCGAGTCCGTGTGGGAGCCCGCTATCTTCGAATCTCTGGAGCTCTGTCCAAACAGGTGCCTTCAGCCATGTTTTCAGAGGCCAAACATTACAAACACGCCTGGAGTACCGCTGCTTCTCCAGAAAATGAGCGTACCATGAGTTTTCTAAGTGCAGTAATCAAACACGATTATCATAATAATTAGAATTTAAATGGTAATACTAACTGTCGGAAATTTTATAGCGGTTTATCATTATACTGGTAATCGTTACACCCCTAGTTTGGATACACACATGTGTCTCTCCTTGTGTCTCCAAAAGCTTTCCTCTCATTTTGCATCTACAGACACTTCACTTCTCCCCTCGTACAAGATGCTGTAGGTAGAGAAATAAAGATTAATTTAAAAAAAGGAAATTGAGAAACCGATATTAGAAGTGTTCCTCAGTGAAACTATACTAAGCAATTAATTTTGTACAAATCTTAGAATACTAAAATATAACATACATAGATGTAAATGAGTGGACTGTCAAATCATATAGAGGCTGACTAGTGTCCAAATTACACTTGTTTAAAATATATGTGGATTGTTTTTAACGGGTGAAAGACAAGTATTAAAATTTTGACTTTTTAAAGGGGTCATGTTCTGCTTTTTTAAAAATAGAATTATGCATTTTCAAACATTTCCCTGTGGTCTACATAAACTGTAAATGCTATGCTTGGGTCTGAATGCTTCATTAACTCAACTCCACAGGTCCATCTTATACCCTATTTCTGAGTAATGACAAAAGAAAGGTTGTTATAAGCGCTGGCCCTTTAAATGCACAAGAGCCACTTCACATGCCCCCCCCCCCCCCCCCCCCCCCCACCAGTTGTCGACTGTGCTGCTCTGTCCCATATCTCCATAGGTGGAAAAATGTTCATTGAAAGTCTTGACCTTATGTGTGCAAATGTCGTGACGTTGTAACAGTTTGCTTATTTTCTAAAGCGCCTCCGCTACAACGCATTTAAGGACACGGGTGGATTTCACCGTCAGCAGGAGAAAATAAGATAAAGACAAAAAATGCGTTCAGCTCTGTACTGGCCTTTTAATTTCCACAGATGAAACCCCAACCCATACACACTCACACACACCACACTCGTGCGCATCCACAGTTAACCCGAAATACCACAAAATACACCACAAAGCAATCATATACAGTTTTTTTTTCCAACCCACCACATTTAACAAAACTCAAATTACTTTAATGCATTCAAAATAAGACAGTTCAACCCCCCCAACACCTTTCCCCCTTAGTTCCTGAAAGTCCACACACAAAAACAGAATCAGCGAAGCAGTAGCAGCGTCGCTGCAGGCTCTACTCACAGCTCCGCGCAACACCACCACTCATCCAGCCTGTGAAGGTTCCAGCTGCTCCTTGAAAGTCAATAATCCATGTGGAAAGGGGGAAAAATGTTTAACCCAAAAAAAGGTTAAATCCACAGATTCAGTTCCACAGGGTCACCGGCTTTGGCACACTTCCAACCCGGTGTGTGACGTCCCACTCCTCCGAGTGCCCGTGCGTGTGTCATATCCACGCCTTTTTATATTGTGAATGTGCATAATTCATTATTAAATATTTTACTAAATACAACAAATATTAAACCATCCATGTGACCAAGTTGTTCACATCAAGGTTTAACCAATAAGTTATTTTGCCCCTGCTGGAGTCTTAAACATGAATCATATTCGAATGACGTCAAATATGGGAAATGGCCTGTGGGTCTTTACAACGTAACTAGTTACAGAGGGAACAAATTACGAAGTAATTAAAACAGGAAATTCACTTGATTTTTGCCAAAATGAATATAAAGATAGCTTTGCAGCACCTGGAGGGTTCAAATTCAAACTTTTTGAACTATTAGGGTCCCCAGATACACAAATAATGTACCAAAGACTAATAAAAATGGGTTTGGCAAAAGATGACCCCTTTAATACTGACCTGAAGTTACTGACCAGACTTCAGGTCAATAACTGCCTGAAGTTTGGAACTCATGGACATCCCCTAACGCTGAGTTTCCTCCTGGACATAGTTTGTCAGTCCTTTACTACAGATGCCTCCAGTTGCTACTAGTTTGTGGGTCTTTCTGTCTTCAGTTTAGTCTTCGATAACTGAAAAGCTGCTCTGTTGGGTTGAGATCAGATGACTGAGCTGGCCACTGAAGAACATCCAATTACATTAACTCTTCCACAAACTTAGGTCAAACACTGTAATTATCTAAAAATAGGTACAAATTAATAGGGATTTTGAAGTCAGATACAATGAAATTGTTCTGCAGGAGGACCCCTAAACCACAACCCTTGAAACAGACACAGGGAAATCCCTACTGTGGCCCTGTGCGTGAAACCTTGTATTTGTGTGGGTCTGGACTCTGAGTTCAACCTGTAACTAATGCTGTGTTTCCACTACGTGGTACCCACTCAGCTCGACTCGGCCTTTTTGCGTTTCCATATTAAAAAGGACCTGGAATCTGGTACCCGGTACTAGTTTTTTGGTATCACTTCCGCCAAGGTTCCAGGACAGGGGACCAGATACTAAAACGTGATGCTTAAACTCTGCAGACCAGTGATTGGTCAGAAAGTCGTCTCTGTGACCCACCATTTTACAAAAAACGGATGCCGAAGTTTACAATAAATATACCGGTAGGTTAATCCACATAATGACAGCCCGCAAACTACACCATAGTCGGTCGAGATTCAGTCCTTGGTGGCCGATGTAAAAATTCAGCATGAGCTTGACGAGACAACACGCAACAAGCGAGTTTATCAGCAACTGTCTGAGCAGACGACACGGAAGTAATGCGCTGCATGGCTATGACGTCCAGGTACTGTAAAGTCTGTAGTGTCCTGTAATAGAAATGGTCTACAGGAATAGGACCTGGTACCTGAGTCGAGTCGAGCCGGTTCCACGTAGTGGAAATGCGGCATAAGCGTACCCTCCCCAGATGCAGACCCAGGGAGGACCAGAGAGGAGGGAGAGAGGAGGAACAACACTGTCCATCAGAGGTGGAGAGAAAGGAGGGATGACCAAGGACACAGATAAACAGTTAATAAGCTCTAAGAGCTGATACTTCTCTTTGCATTGTGTCTCTGTTTCACTGATGGAAACACATGAAGAAGCAGAGTTCTGTTTTCCAGAACTCCTCAATACCTCCTGCCTGAAGCCAGTGGTTTCTCAGACTAATGCTGTGGTCTATCACATCCTGCTGTTCACCTTCTCTCCGCTCACTGTGGCTCTCAACCTGATGGTCATCATCTCAGTCGCCCATTTCAGGCAGATATTTTTTGTCAACAAAGGTTTTTTTTATGTTAATCAGTTCATATAAACACTGAACTACATGCAGTGGTGGAAAAAGAGCTTCATTCAAACAAAAACAGTAGTACACTGAAAACACTCTGATTTAACTTAAACTTCTACATTTAAAACCTCAAACTTTACTGCAGCTTTAATATACGTGATGTGTTTATTGCTTATGTTTTATTTTTATTCTATTTAGTTTTTAGCTCTGAGATGTAATGGAGTTAAAATATGAAGTTGAATAAAATCAAAACACTCCATTACCGTAGTGCAGATAAATCAAATTTCATTGAAATACAGGACTTAAGAAAACATATTTAGTTCCCGTCCATCACTGGCTACATGTAGTAGATTTTACATTTCCCATGTTTTAATATTTAATCATTTTTCTCTTCCTTCAGACAGCTCCACACACCCACCAACCTCCTCCTCCTCTCTCTGGCTGTGTCTGACCTCTTTGTAGGCCTCGTGATGATGCCGGCAGAAATCCTCCTAAAAATGACCTGTTGGTTTCTTGGTGACTCCATGTGTTCTTTGTATGTATTTTTAGGTTGGTTGTCTGTTTCTGCATCAGTAGGAGACATGGTGCTCATCTCAGTCGACCGCTATGTTGCTATCTGTGACCCTCTGCATTACACTCATAAGGTCACTGTGAAAAGAGTTAAAGTTTGCATTTGTCTCTGTTGGTTTTGTTCTGGTTGTTTTTGTTTTGGTATTTTAAATGATAACCTGACTCATCCAGGCAAGTATATTTGTCAGGGAGAGTGTGTCATTTCCATAAGTCATGTTGCAGAAGTTGTTGATCTAGTTTCAACATTTATTCTTCCAATTTCTGCCATTATTGCTCTGTACATGAGTGTGTTTGTGGTGGCTGTGTCTCAGGCTCGTGCCATGCGTTCTCACATCACATCCATCACAGCCCAGCGTTCAGGGAAGGCAGTCGCCAAAAAATCTGAGCTGAAAGCAGCCCGGAGTCTTGGTGTTCTTGTTGTTGTCTTCTTAATATGTTTCTGCCCTTATTATTGTGTTTATCTTGCAGCAGATACCTCAGTTACTGTTACAGTTTACTTTTATGCAAGCTTTCTTATGTATATCAACTCCTGTTTAAACCCTTTGATCTATTCCTTATTCTACCCGTGGTTCAGAAAATCTGTAAAACAAATTTTCACCATGCAGATACTGCAGCCTGACTCCCAAAATATCAACATTCTGTAGGACTAATTGAAATGTGATGTTGTCATTATAACAAAATTATTGAACTTTTTTTTTTTCTTGTTATATAGTTCACAACTAGATTTTAAAATGTTTCTCCCACAAGAAAATCAAGTTATATTAAAATACGTAAAATCACAGTAAATCATGTTTTTTTTTGTGTGTGTGACTTTGTTGCTTACTTTTCTGACTCATAACCTGTTCCATAGATATTTATTTGTATTGTGGAGTTCACTGATATTGATGACCAGTACACTGGTCAGTGCTTTAGGTCATCTGAGTTTTATAAATTAGGCAGGTAGGTAGGTAACTGTACTGTAAGCCAATCAGGACCACTTTCATCAAAAGAATCTGTAATGCATAGTAAACTGTGCGTTTCACAAGGTATCAGTGATAACTGCTGATTTCCTCATAAGTGGTCTGTTCTTGAACTTGGCGATGGGTTCCCATTTGATTAACTGTAGTTTGCCAGTCTCTCTTCTCCAGCTTTAATCCTCCTTCCAAACAGCCTTTTCTCCGGTTGGTTCCTTAAGATTCCTCTCAAAAAGTGGAGTCAGTGCTCAGATGTGAATCCCAAGGAATTTAGAAGTTCAGACCTTCTCAACACACTGACACTTGATGTAGAAAGATGTAAAGTCAGCTATTTGTTTTAGACCCTTCCATTTTAATGTGTGTTGTTGATTGACAGATGGTGCGCTGCCTTCACTCTTGGCCTGTGTTTCCAAATGTGTGGCCTTCAATGAAAACCTGCTTGTTGTGTGTGGGTCTGTGGAACTGCAGCCCCTTTTCTTTTCCGCACACACCAGTGAACTTCTGTCAGCATCAGGTCTGTCAGCCTCTCCCCAGGTTTGCTCTAGCTGTAACTGTATGGAGCCTTGTCACCTGACCTGAAGGCAGGTACATGTCTTTAACTTTGCTTGTCATCATGGGGTCCAGTTTGGATTAGTGATTTAACGATATGAAAATTTCATATCATGGTTATTGTGACCAAAATTATCACGGTTTTCATAATTATCGCGGTATTGTTGAAATGTGCTCAAAATGTTCAAAAAGTACTTATACACACACTGAAATAATATAACCAAGCTGTATTTTGAAAAAAATAAAATAAAATAAAATAACACACACAATGTACTTTCTGTTGCAGAAACATTCAAATAATAACAACAAACATACAAATCTGCATTAAAGCTGGCACCTTGCGGACACAAGAGATATCTGCACCAGGGGTGGAACTAATAGGATTTGATCAATATCAATGCCATTATCAGTTCTGCTTATCAATCCAATTCCTTATCAGTTCTCCTATTGATTCCTGAGTGGGTTTTGAGTGTGAAAAAAAGTAGTTGGACAGGTCAGAGTGGAGTTTGACCATTTTCCAGATCAAATCATTAACAATGTCACACATATACACCATTGTACACACAAACAGAAAGTGAAACACAATCATATTTTCCTGAACTGTTTAATGAACAAATGTATATATTCTGAAAGAATGTGGATTTTAGATCATGTTAGGCTGATCTGATCCAGACTGGTCTGTGGTTCACTCCTGGTGAGAGACAGACCGACCACAACAGTGTCATATGGTCCAGTTCCTCTGGAGGTCAGTGACTGGATTTACAGTTGAATGTCCTTCAGTTCATAAAACCTCCTCTCCTTTGGTTTCTACACACATCACGTGTCTTTGTACAGTTGAAGGTCACTCAGTTGGGCCCATTTGAACTGGCACGAGTTTGTCCTGAGAATCTATATTGAGACGGTTTCTCTGTTGGGTGAGGACCTGAATCAGTGGGTGCCGTGGAGGGGTTAACACTAGCACGGACCAGGTCTGTGCGCTCGCAAGTCCGTCCGAGTACATGTTAGGACTGACTCACACTCCGACAGACCAGGTCTGCACGGGAGCCCGCAACCTTCGAATCTCTGGAGCTCTGTCCATACAGGTGCCGTCAGCCATGTTTTCAGAGGCCAAACATTACAAACTGGGCACACACGCCTGGAGTGCTGCTGCTTCTCCAGAAAATGAACGTACCATGAGTTTTCTAAGTGCGGTAATCAAACACGATTATCATAATAATTAGAATTTAAATGGTAATACTAACCATCGGAAATTTTACAGCGGTTTATCATTATACCGGTAATCGTTACACCCCTAGTTTGGATACATACATGTGTCTCTCCTTGTGTCTCCAAAAGCTTTCCTCTCACTTTGCATCTACAGAAACTTCACGTCTCCCCTCGTAGAAGATGCTGTAGGTAGAGAAATAAAAATTAATTTAAAAAAAGGAAATTGAGAAACCGATATTAGAAGTGTTCCTCAGTGAAACTATACCAAGCAATTAATTATGTACAAATTTTAGCATACTAAAATATAACATACATGGATGTAAATGAGTGGACTGTCAGATTACATAGTGACTCACCAGTGTCCAAACTAAGGGTGTTTAAAATATGTGAGGATTGTTTTTAAAGGTTGGGTGAAAGACAAGTATTAAAATTTTGACTTTTTAAAGGGGTCATGTTCTGCTTTTTTAACAATAGAATTATACATTTTCACACATTTTCCTGTGGTCTACATAAACTGTAAATGCTATGCTTGGGTCTGAATGCTTCATTAACTCAATTCCACAAGTCCATCTTCAACCCTATTTCTGAGTAATGACAAAAGAAAGGTCATTTTGAGCGCTGGCCCTTTAAATGCAAACGAGCCACTTCACATACACCCCCCCACACCAGTTGTCAACCGCGCTGCTCTGTCCCATATCTCCATAGGTGGAAAAATGTTCATTGAAAGTCTTGACCTTATGTGTGTAAATGTCGTGATGTTGTAACAGTTTGCTTATTTTCTAAAGCGCCTCCGCTACAACGCATTTAAGGACAAGGGTGGGTTAACCGTCAGCAGGAGAAAATAAGATAAAGACAAAAAATGCGTTCAGCTCTGTACTGGCCTTTTAATTTCCACAGATGAAACCCCAACCCATACACACTCACACACACCACACTCGTACTCATCCACAGTTAACCCGAAGTACCACAAAATACACCACAAAGCAATCATATACAGTTTTTTTTCCAACCCACCACATTTAACAAAACTCAAATTACTATAATGCATTCAACCTAAGACAGTTCAACCCCCCCCCCCCCCCCCCCCAACACTTTACCCCCTTAGTTCCTGAAAGTCCACGCACACAAACAGTAGCAGCGAAGCAGTAGCAGCGTCGCTGCAAGCTCAACTCACGGCTCCGCGCAACACCACCACTCATCCAGCCTGTGAAGGTTCCAGCTGCTCCTTGAAAGTCAATAATCCATGTGGAAAGGGGGAAAAAAGTTTAACCCAAAAAAAGGTTAAATCCACAGATTCAGTTCCACAGGGTCACCGGCTTTGGCACACTTCCAACCTGGTGTGTGACGTCCCACTCCTCCGAGTGCCCGTGCGTGCACGTCATATCCACGCCTTTTTATATTGTGAATGTGCATAATTCATGATTAAATATTTTACTAAATACAACAAATATTAAACCATCCATGTGACCAAATTGTTCACATCAAGGTTTAACCAATAAGTTATTTTGCCCCTGCTGGAGGTCTTAAACATGACATATTCGAATGATGTCAAATATAGGAAATGGCCTGTAGGTCTTTACAACGTAACTAGTTACAGAGGGAACAAATTACGAAGTAATTAAAACAGGAAATTTACTTGATTTTTGCCAAAATGAATATTGTAACACCCCGGAGAGTTCCACTCAAGGAGGAAGCCAGTAGTGACTTACAGAAGGTTTATTAATCATTCACAGGACAATCTGAAAAAAACGGCTCTCCTCAGGTACATCAGCATCCTCACACCCCTCTACTTCCGCACCCTCAGCCTCTCAGCCCTCCCCCTTAGTCTCTCTCTCTCTCTAACTCCGCCCATCATCAGTCACAACCACCTGAACCAAAACAGTGCAACTAAACAGCAGAACACAATGAACATAAATAACCCATATTGGTTAATTAGGACAGATTATCACAATATAAAGATAGCTTTGCAGCACCTGGAGGGTTCAAATTCAAACTTTTTGAACTATTAGGGTGCAAATACACAAATAATGCACCAAAGACTAATAGAAGTGGGTTTGGCAAAAGATGACCCCTTTAATACTGACCTGAAGTTACTGACCAGACTTCAGGTCAATAACTGCCTGAAGTTTGGAACTCATGGACATCCCCTAACGCTGAGTTTCCTCCTGGACATAGTTTGTCAGTCCTTTACTAAAGATGCCTCCAGTTGCTACTAGTTTGTGGGTCTTTCTGTCTTCAGTTTAGTCTTCGATAACTGAAAAGCTGCTCTGTTGGGTTGAGATCAGGTGACTGAGCTGGCCACTGAAGAACATCCAATTGCATTAACTCATCCACAAACTTAGGTCAAACACTGTAATTATCTAAAAATAGGTAAAAATTAATAGGGATTTTGAAGTTAGATACAATGAAATTGTTCTGCAGGAGGACCCCTAAACCACAACTCTTGAAAGAGACACAGGGAAATCCCTACTGTGGCCCTGTGCGTGAAACCTTGTATTTGTGTGGGTCTGGACTCTGAGTTCAACCTGTAACTAATGCTGCGTTTCCACTACGTGGTACCCGCTCAGCTCGACTCGGCCTTTTTGCGTTTCCATATTAAAAAGGACCTGGAATCTGGTACCCGGTACTAGTTTTTTGGTATCACCTCCGCCGAGGTTCCAGGACAGGGGACCAGATACTAAAATGTGACATGTGCACACTGCAGACCACTGATTGGTCAGAAAGTCGTCTCTGTGACCCGCCATTTTACAAAAATCGGATGCGGAAGTTACAGTAAATATACCGGTAGGTTAATCCACATGATGACAGCCCGCAAACTACATCATAGTTGGTCGAGATTCAGTCCTTGGTGGCCGATGTACAAATTCAGCATGAGCTTGACGAGACAATACGCAACAAGCGAGTTTATCAGCAACTGTCTGAGCAGACGACACGGAAGTAATGTGCTGCATGGCTATGACGTCCAGATACTGTAAAGTCTGTAGTGTCCTGTAATGGAAATGGTCTACAGGAATAGGACCTGGTACCTGAGTTGAGTCAAGCCGGTTCCACGTAGTGGAAATGCGGCATAAGCGTACCCTCCCCAGATGCAGACCCAGGGGAGGACCAGAGAGGAGGGAGAGAGGAGGAACAACACTGTCCATTAGAGGTGGAGAGAAAAGAGGGATGACCAAGAACACAGATAAACAGTTATGCTCCAAGAGCTGATACTTCTCTTTGCATTGTGTCTCTGTTTCACTGATGGAAACACATGAAGAAGCAGAGTTCTTTTTTCCAGAACTCCTCAATACCTCCTGCCTGAAGCCAGTGGTTTCTCAGACTAATGCTGTGGTCTATCACATCCTGCTGTTCACCTTCTCTCCACTCACTGTGGCTCTCAACCTGATGGTCATCATCTCAGTCGCCCATTTCAGGCAGATATTTTTTGTCAACGAAGGTTTTTTTTTTTTTTTTGTTAATCAGTTAATATAAACATTGACCTACTGTCATATCAGTACCTGGACTCTTTTATGTTTGTCTGTCTTGTGTGTCATTTCCTGTTTTATTTTGTTAAATTCTCCTCTTGTGTCATGTCTGGTGTCTTTGCTTCCTCTCCCTGATTGTTTCACCTGTGTTGATTACCTGTCTCCGCCCTGATTTGTTCCACCTGTGTCTCATTGTCTTCCCTCCCTTCTGTGTATTTTAGCCCTGTGTTTTCCCCTGTCCTGTGCCAGTTCGTATTCCTTCCTAGTGTTGTGATTACCTACCAGCGATTCTCTGAACCTGTTCGTCTGCCTGCCTGTTCGTTCCTGACCCGGTTTGTTTCCTCGTTTCCTGAGCCTGCCTGATCCCCTCTTGATACCTCTGCCTGATTCTGCCTCACTGGTTTCGACCTTTTGCCTGGACTCTCGGTTAGTACTGTGCCTTTCCCTCATGTACCGTTGCCTGTTTTTTGGACCCTCTGTGTATGACCTGGTTTGTCCCCTGACTCTTCTCTGCTTTATTCTAGTTGGGTTCCCCTCGTGTGCTCCCGACCCGGGCAGAGAGATTCCCTTGCTGGTTTCAGACGTCGTGACGAATTCACACAGTCTAACCTGCGAAGACTCCTTAAGGAAACCTTTTTGTGAACTGTTAATTCTGTCCGTGTTTAATAAACACCCTTTAACTTTATTCCTGTTTGTTGGTTGTGCATTTGGGTCCAAGTCTTGTGTCTCTGGTTCTAACACCTACATGCAGTGGTGAAAAAAGACCTTCATTCAAGCAAAAACAGTAGTACACTGAAAACACTCTGATTTAACTAAAACTTCCACATTTAAAATCTCCAACTTTACTGCAGCTTTAATGTACGTGATGTGTTTATTGCTTATGTTTTATTTTTGTTTTATTTTGTTTTTAGCTCTGAGATGTAATGAAGTGAAAATATGAAGTTGAATAAAATTAAAACACTCCGTTACCGTAGTGCAGATAAACTAAATTTCATTGAAATACAGGACTTGAGAAAACATATTTAGTTCCCGTCCACCACATGTAGTAGATTTTACATTTCCCATGTTTTAATATGTAATCATTTTTCTCTTCCTTCAGACAGCTCCACACACCCACCAACCTCCTCCTCCTCTCTCTGGCTGTGTCTGACCTCTTTGTAGGCCTCGTGATGATACCGGGAGAAATCCTCCGAAACATGACCTGTTGGTTTCTTGGTGACTCCATGTGTTCTTTCTATACATTTCTGGCTTGGTTGTCTGTTTCTGCATCAGTAGGAGACATGGTGCTCATCTCAGTCGACCGCTATGTTGCTATCTGTGACCCTCTGCGTTACACTAATAAGGTCACTGTGAAAAGAGTTAAAGTTTGCATTTGTCTCTGTTGGTTTTGTTCTGGTTGTTATTGTTTTGGTATTTTAAAAGATAACCTGATTCATCCAGGCAAGTATCATATTTGTCAGGGACAGTGTATGATTTCCATAAGTCTTGTTGCAGAAGTTGTTGATCTAGTTTCAACATTTATTCTTCCAATTTGTGCCATTATTGCTCTGTACATGAGTGTGTTTGTGGTGGCTGTGTCTCAGGCTCGTGCCATGCGTTCTCACATCACATCCATCACAGCCCAGCGTTCAGGGAAGGCAGTCGCCAAAAAATCTGAGCTGAAAGCAGCCCGGAGTCTTGGTGTTCTTGTTGTTGTCTTCTTAATATGTTTCTGCCCTTATTATTGTGTTTATCTTGCAGCAGATACCTCAGTTACTGTTACAGTTTACTTTTATCTGAACTTTCTTATGTTTTTCAACTCCTGTTTAAACCCTTTGATCTATTCCTTATTCTACCCGTGGTTCCGAAAATCTGTAAAACAGATTTTCACCATGCAGATACTGCAGCCTGACTCCCGAAATATCAACATTCTGTAGGACTAATTGAAATGTGATGTTCTCATTATGACAAAATTATTGAACTTTTTTTTTCTTTTAAATCTTGTTATATTGTTCACAACTACAGATTTAAAATATGTTTCTCCCTCAAGAAAGTCAAGTTATATAAAAATACATAAAATCACATTAAATCATGTTCATTTGTTTTTGTTTTTTTTTGTGTGACTTTGTTGCTTACTTTTCTGACTCATAACCTGTTCCATAGATGTTGAGTTGTATTGTAGAGTTCACTGATATTGATGACCAGGACACTGGTCAGTGCCTTAGGTCATCTGAGTTTTAAAAATTAGGCAGGTAGACAGGTAGCTGTACTGTAAGGTAATGAGGACCACTTTCATCAAAAGAATCTGTAATGTGTAGTACTCTGTGCATTTCACAAGGTATCAGTGATAACTGCTGATTTCCTCATAAGTGGTCTGTTGGTGAACTTTGCTAAGGGTCCCCATTTGATTAATTGTAGTTTGCCAGTCTCTCTGCTCCAGCTTTAATCCTCCTTCCAAACAGCCTTTTCTCCGATCATTTCCTTAAGATTACTCTCAAAAATTGAGTCAGTGCTCAGATGTGAATCCCAAGGAATTTAGAAGTTCAGACCTTCTCAACACACTGACACTGTTGATGTAGAAAGATGTAGAGTCAGCTATTTGTTTTAGACCCTTCCATTTTAATGTGTGTTGTTGATTGACAGATGGTGCTCCACCTTCACTCTTGGCCTGTTTGAAGCCTCTCCTCAGGTTTGCTCTAGCTGTAACTGAAAGGAACCTTGTCACCTGACCTGAAGGCAGGTACATGTCTTTAACTTTGCTTGTTGTCATCATGGGGTCAAGTTTGGATACATACATGTGTCTCTCCTTGTGTCTCCAAAAACTTTCCTCTCACTTTGCATCAACAGAAACTTCACTTCTCCCATCGTAGAATATGCTGTAGGTAGATAAATAAAGATTAATTTAAAAAATAATTTAAAAAAAGATATTGAGAAACCGATATTAGAATTGTTCCTAAGTGAAACTATCCCAAGCAATTAATTATGTACAAATCTTAGAAAACTAAAATATAAGATGCATAGATGTAAATGAGTGGACTGCCAAATTACATAGTGACTCACTAGTGTCCAAACTAAGATTGTTTAAAATGGTTGGGTGAAAGACAAGTATTAAAATCTTGACTTTTTAAAGGGGTCATGTTTTTCTTTTTTTTTTTTTTAAATAGAACTATGCATTTTAGAACACTTCCCTGTGGTCTACATAAACTATAAATGCTATGCTTGGGTCTGAATTCTTCATTAATTCAGCTCCACAGGTCCATCTTCAACCCTATTTCTGAGTAATGACACCAGAAAGGTCATTCTGAGTGCTGGCCCGTTTAATGCAAATGAGCCACTTCACATGCCACCCCCACATGAACTGGAGCAAGATACATTAAGTATATAATTCCTATTATACATGGATCACAGTGAAATGAATGTACGCAGCACTAACTGGCGAACTCTCGCGATAACTACGCGAACTCCCACGAGACTACGGCACCATGCAGTTCAGCTTTCCCACAGTTCAATAAACTTTCACAAAACTGACCTTACAGTCATACAAATCATCACATTACGTTCAGCTGACATAAAAGTAATACGAAGCTTAAGGCTTTCATCCATGGTAATTTTAACCGAGTAGTGATCTGTAAAATAAAGGTGGAATCTGAGTGGAAGAAAAACAGAAGCACCTGTATCTTTCGCCAGATTGCGTCCAAAGCGGGACAGGAAATGGGTCCACAATAGGAAACCGGGGACGGACGACTACAGTGCCAAAGGTTCCACTTACCATTAGTCTCCTTTACTCACCAATATTAACACAGGGCTACATTTTGCAAATGTAAAATAATAATGCTCTTAATTATGAGAGTGTATTTGCACAAAAAGTGAAAATAAAAAGGTTTTACCTACAGTACAATAAATATTATACCAAATGTGGTTGTACATATTTGGGTGCACTGCATCTCTATAACTAGTTACGTTACGACATTTGCACATACAGTATAAGGTCAACGCTTCCGATGAAAATTGTTCCACCTAGGGAGACATGGGACAGAGCAGTACGGTCGACAACTGCATTTCTTAAGGCTCCTGATATGACTGTATTGGTGTTTTGAGAACCCAGAATGCACTATTTCTTTATTTAATGTTGAATATCGTCACCCTCTTAAAATAAGTGCCCGAGTCGTTTTTTTTTTGTTTTTTTTTAAACAAAAATGATTTTTTTGCCTAAATCATCTCCTCATGATGCTGGCCACCTCTGGTAAAATTGCCTACATTCTCAGTTAAACAGATTGTGCCATTCTACCCCTTTAGTATAACTGCCTGGCAGTTTTAATTTGCCTAAATCACAAGACAATGTGACTTAGGCAGTTTTACAAGCTTTTCAAGATGGCGGCTGATTCAAGAAGAAGAAAATTCTACACAGTTTCTGACGTTATTTCCATGATTCAGGGCTCCTCCCATATTGGTAAGTGATGATATTTACTATAATATACGCTAGGCTATAAATATTGCATAATATTTCATCTTTTTATTCAGTCTTTTTAGTTAAAATTTCAGTTTAGGAATTTAGCTAAAAAGCACAAAAAGTGGAAAGGCTCCAGAATCTATGGCTTTTACAAGTGATAAGCTTTCTATTAACTCTTTTATGTCTTATCAAATAATATTTGAACAAATAGTGTTTTTTGTCTAATTTTCTCCACAGTTCATCACCTAATTAAGAAAGATTTCAATACTGTGTTGTAATCTACAATCTAGAAAAAAATCACAAAGGATCCTCTTTACTTTTGTGCTTTTAACTAATGAAAATTTCAGTTAAACATAATATGAGTAATCATAACATGATTTGACTGGTATTATAGTATGCCTATTCTGCTGTGTCTAGAGGCAACTTGCAAACCATTTTGGGAATCCTAGATGTAGCTTAATACAATTGACCTCAAGGCAATTCATGTTTCTCAGAATGATCACACATTTTTGAAGGGTTTAAATATTTCTTTTTTTCCATTTTGGTAGGAGATGCACTTGACAATGATGACACCAGTCTGTCCTCATCCACTGAGGATGACAATGAGAATGTCATTAAAGAGATCATGCAGCATGTTGATAATGATGCAGCATCAGCTCCCATGGATGATGTTAAAGATGCCAAGCAGACACATCCACACCATGAAGAGGAGATATCAAATGATGATGGTGATGATGTCATTCAAGATCTGGACTATACCCCAACCTGTGATGAGTCCTCTAACCCTGAAAATGAAGACAGCCTAACTATGGTGGCAACAACTTTAGAACAGCAGCATGAGGATGAGGATGTTGATTTAAACAATGCAGGCAAAAAGAAAAGAAATAAACGCCTTAGTCCAAGAACATGGAAGCAAAATGAATCCAAGCAGAAACGTCTCAAAGGAATGTCATACAAGAGCAAAGGTGGCAAAGAAATAAGTGCAAAGGCTATGGGTCCTCCCTGCAACTCCAAGTTCTGTCAGCGAGTCTCAACTCCAGACTGCCAAGTCCCTACAGAAGAGCAGCAGCAGTGGGTATTTGACAAGATTTGGGCAATGAACACCTGGGAAGAACGTCAGTTATACGTCACCACTTTGGTCACAAAGGTTAACATAAAGCAAAAAAAAGTTGCTGAGGGATCCCGACGCAATTCATCATTGTCCTACCGACTGAAGCTTGAAGATGGAACAAGTGTTAACATGTGCAAGGCACTTTTTTCCTCTACACTTGGTCTCCCTGAAAGAACCATTACAAAATGGCTGAACGACCCCCATCGACCCTGAAAAACAAGCAGCGGCGACGTCTAAATCTGGACCTAAGAGTGGCAAGCAGACAAAGGTTGAACCTGATGTCAAGGATTTCATTAAGAACTGGTTGAGGGACCTGCCCAGTGTTGATTCACACTACTGCACAAGCACAGCTGCCTACAAAGACAAGAAGTTCCTTTACCCATGCACAACCATCTCCATACTACATCGTGAGTATCAACAGGCAGCTGCAACTGCTGGAGTGAGGGCTGTTGGAGTCCAGTATTTCACAGCTGTGTTCCATGAGGAGAACTATTCCGTATTTCTTCCACAAAAAGATCAGTGTGATGTTTGCATTTTATTCAAACATGGGAATATCAGTAAGGCTGCATATGATGCACATCACCAAGAAGGATGAAGCGAGGCAAGAGAAATCCCGGGACAAGGATTCTGCTAACGGAGAGAAGTCCATTTGGACAATGGACTTGCAAGCTATGCTACTGTGTCCAAAAACCCAAGCCAGCAGCCTGTATTACAGAACAAAACTGCAGGTCCATAACTTTACCCTTTTCAACTTGGGATCAAAGGAAGGCTACTGCTACGTTTGGGACGAATCAGAAGGTGACCTGTGTAGCGAGGTATTTGCGCATCTTTAGTATCATCATTTTGAAGGTGTGATCAAAGGCCATCCAGAACTCAAGGAGATCATAGTGTGGAGCGACGGCTGCGGCTATCAGAATCGCAATGCATGTGTGGCGAATGCATACTCTGAGCTTGCAAGGAAATATGGGGTACTAATAACACAGAAATACCTTGTTGCAGGTCATACACAAATGGAGTGTGACAGCATGCATAGTACTAATGAACACAAAATAGTTGCAGATATCTTCACCCCAAGAGACTATGTCATTATACTCCAGACTGCAAGAATCAGGCCATCACCTTACCATGTGAAAGTGCTCAAGCACGATGAGCTCCTGAAACTGAATGGATCGTACTTCTTTAGCATCAGACCAGGCAAAAAAGCTGGAGACCTGACTGTGCGTGACTTGCGGGCTCTTCAGTTCAGCAGTGAAGGCAAGGTCCATTTCAGACTGTCCTTCTCAGAAGGCTCTGTGTGGGAAGAACTGCCACAAAGGGTACAGGTGCCAAATGGGCCAATGGCATGGATAAGATTGTTTCCATGTGCTCTGCCAATCAAGGAGAGAAAGTTCCAGGACCTCCAGTCAATGAAACCCATCATGCCTGTCGAGTGTCATCACTTCTTTGACAATTTGCCACACTAAAAGGCATCAGTCAAGAATCCAGCAAAGAAGAGCTGGAAGGAGAAGTGAAGAAATGCACATGCCTCCTCAGCATTATGTTTAGTTAGTTAGTTATGCTTTATTCCTGACAGAGTAGAAGGTTTAAAATTGCCTAAGTCAAAAAGGCATGTTCGAAAATTTGCCTAAGTCATTTAATTTTCATGCTCCATGTTTGACTGACCTTGCTGTTTGTATGTCAATAGGCATCTGATGTTATAACTGTTTTGATTAAAATTGTTAGTAAATATCATATATTCAACAAATGGTTCAGTTTTTTGTTTCCTGAAAAATCTGAAAAAATGACTTAGGCGATTATTTTAAGAAGGCATCAATATGTCATGTTAGGTGCCTTCATGTGAATATATATGTTTCTTATATTGTAATATTGTTTAATGCAGTAACCTACAGTAACTTAATATACATTCTAAGGTGCTGCATCCATTTTTGAATAAGTCTTATTCATTTGTAAAGCCCAGATGAGTAATCCTGAGTTTTGCACTATGTCAATAGAAGCCAGTGTAATGTTAAAGAGGTCCTGTATGTAGTCTGTACCGCTATTATCCAGAGTCAGCTGAAAGTCTGATTAACTGTAATCGGTGGTTTTGATGATGCATATTGGAAGAATGTACTTCATTTATATTGTCAATGATATAATTTGACAAATGACATATAAATGCACTGAATGTAAACTGTATGTGAAAGACATTTAATAGACGCAGTTTGGAGAAAGATATAGGTGCTTCTGTTTTTTCTTCCACTCAGACTCCACCTTTGGTTTACAGATTATATTCTTTTTGTTATTGTGGTCACCAAGTCTGGGACACGTACCAGAGGCAACAAATTACAAAGGAATTAAAACAGGAAATTCACTTAATTTTTGCCAAAATGAAGCTAAAGATAGCTTTGCAGCACCTGGAGAGTTCAAATTCCAACTTTTTAAACTATTAGGGTCCCCAAATACACAAATAAATGTACCAAAGACTAATAAAAGTGGGTTTATCAAAATATGACCCCTTTAACACTCAGCTGAAATTACTGACCAGACTTCAGATCAATAACTGCCTGAAGTGTGGAACTCAGGGATATCCCCTAACACTGAGTTTCCACCTGGAGATACTTTATCTGGCCTTTACTACAGATGCCTCCAGTTGCTACTAGTTTGTGGGTCTTTCTGTCCTCAGTTTAGTCTTCAATAACTGAAAAGCTGCTCTGTTGGGTTGAGATCAGGTGACTGAGCTGGCCACTGAAGAACATCACATTAACTCTTCCACAAACTTAGGTCAAACATTGTAATTAAAAAGAGGTCAAAATTAATTGGGATTTTGAAGTCATATAAAATTAAATTGTCCTGCAGGAGGACCCCTAAAACACAACCCTTGAAACAAACACAGGGAAATCCCTACTGTGGCCCTGTGTGTAAAACCTTGTATTTGCGTGGGCCTGGGCTCTGAGTTCAACCTGTAACTAAGCGTACCCTCCCCAGATGCAGACCCAGGGGAGGACCAGAGAGGAGGGAGAGAAGAGGGAGAGAGGAGGGACAACACTGTCCATCAGAGGTGGAGAGAAAGGAGGGATGACCAAGAACACAGATAAACAGTTACGCTCCAAGAGCTGATACTTCTCTTTGCATTGTGTCTCTGTTTCACTGATGGAAACACATGAAGAAGCAGAGCTCTGTTTTCCAGAACTCCTCAATACCTCCTGCCTGAAGCCAGTGGTTTCTCAGACTGAAGTCCTGGTCTATCACATCCTGCTGTTCACTTTCTCTCCGCTCACTGTGGCTCTCAACCTGATGGTCATCATCTCAGTCGCCCATTTCAGGCAGATATTTTTTGTCAACAAAGGTTTTTTTTTTTTTTTTTTTAAATGTTAATCAGTTAATATAAACACTGAACTACATACGGTGGTGGAAAGAAATCTTCATTCAAGAAAAAACAGTAGTACACTGAAAACACTGATTTAACTTAAACTTCTACATTTAAAACATCAAACTTTACTGCAGCTTTAATGTATGTGATGTGTTTATTGCAAATATGTTTTATTTTAGTTTTGTTTTTTAAGCTGAGATGTAATGGAGTTGAAATATGAAGTTGAATAAAATTAAAACATTCAGTTACAATACTGCAGATAAATTCAATTTTATTGAAATACAGGACTTGAGAAAACATATTTAGTTACTGTCCACCACTGGCTACATGTAGTAGATTTTTGATTTTCTGAGTATTAATATTTGTCTGATCCTTTTTCTCTTCCTTCAGACAGCTCCACACACCCACCAACCTCCTCCTCCTCTCTCTGGCTGTGTCTGATCTCTTTGTAGGCCTCCTGCTGATACCGGGAGAAATCCTCCGAAACATGACCTGTTGGTTTCTTGGTGACTCCATGTGTTCTTTCTATTCATTTTTTGCTTGGTTGTCTGTTTCTGCATCAGTAGGAGACATGGTGCTCATCTCAGTTGACCGTTATGTTGCTATCTGTGACCCTCTGCATTACACTCATAAGGTCACTGTGAAACGAGTTAAGGTTTGCATTTGTCTCTGTTGGTTTTGTTCTGGTTGTTATTGTTTTGGTATTTTAAATGATAACCTGATTCATCCAGGCAAGTATCATATTTGTCAGGGACAGTGTATGATTTTTCCTAACTCTGTCGCCGGTGCTGTTGACATTGTTACAACATTTATTCTTCCAATTTCTGCCATTATTGCTCTGTACATGAGTGTGTTTGTGGTGGCTGTGTCTCAGGCTCGTGCCATGCGTTCTCACATCACATCCATCACAGCCCAGCGTTCAGGGAAGGCCGTCGCCAACAAATCTGAGCTGAAAGCAGCCCGGAGTCTTGGTGTTCTTGTTGTTGTCTTCTTAATTTGTTTCTGCCCTTATTATTGTGTTTTTCTTTCAGCAAATGCCTCAGTTATTGCTTCAACTGCCTTTTATCTGAACTTTCTTATGTATATCAACTCCTGTTTAAACCCTTTGATCTATTCCTTATTCTACCCGTGGTTCAGAAAATCTGTAAAACAGATTTTCACCATGCAGATACTGCAGCCTTACTCCCGAAATATAAATATTCTGTAGGACTAATTGAAATGTGATGTTCTCATTATGACAAAATTATTGAACTTTTTTTAAATCTTGTTATATTGTTCACAACTACAGATTTAAATGTTTCTCCCTCAAGAAAGTTAACTTATATAAAAATACATAAAATCACATTAAATCATGTTTATTCGGGGGGGTTTTTTTGTGTGTGACTTTGTTGCTTACTTTTCTGACTCATAACCTGTTCCAAAGATATTTATTTGTATTATGGAGTTCACTGATACTGATGACCAGTACACTGGTCAGTGCTTTAGATCACCTGAGTTTTATAAATTAGGCAGGTAGATTGGTAACTGTACTGTAAGGTAATGAGGACCACTTTCATCAAAAGAATCTGTAATGCATAGTAAACTTTGCGTTTCACAAGGTATCAGTGATAACTGCTGATTTCCTCATAAGTGGTCTGTTGGTGAACTTTGCTAAGGGTCCCCATTTGATTAACTGTAGTTTGCCAGTCTCTCTGCTCCAGCTTTAATCCTCCTTCCAAACAGCCTTTTGTCCGGTCAGTTCCTTAAGATTACTCTCAAAAAGTGGAGTCAGTGCTCAGATGTGAATCCCAAGGAATTTAGAAGTTCAGACCTTCTCAACACACTGACACTGTTGATGTAGAAAGATGTAGAGTCAGCTATTTGTTTTAGACCCTTCCATTTTAATGAGTGTTGCTGACTGACAGATGGTGCACCACCTTCACTCTTGGCCTGTGTGAAGCCTCTCCTCAGGTTTGCTTTAGCTGTAACTGTATGGAGCCTTGTCACCTGACCTGAAGGCAGGTACATGTCTTTAACTTTGCTTGTTGTCATCATGGGGTCCAGTTTGGATTAGTGATGTAACGATATGAAAATTTCATATTTCATTATTTTATTATTGTGACCAAAATTATCACGGTTTTCATAATTATCGCGGTATTGTTGAAATGTGCTCAAAATGTTCAAAAAGTACTTATACACACACTGAAATAATATAACCAAGCTGTATTTTGAAAAAAATAATAATAATAAAATAACATACACAATGTACTTTCTGTTGCAGAAACATTCAAATAATAACAACAAACATATAAATCAGCATTAAAGCTGGCACCTTATTGACACAAGAGATATCTGCACCAGGGGTGGAACTGATAGGATTTGATCAATATCAATGCCATTATCAGTTCTGTTTATCAATCCAATTCCTTATCAATTCTCCTATTGATTCCTGAGTGGGTTTTGAGTGTGAAAAAAAGTAGTTGGTCAGGTCAGAGTGGAGTTTGACCATTTTCCAGATCAAATCATTCACAATGTCACACATATACACCATTGAACACACAAACTGAAAGTGAAACACAATCATAATTTCCTGAACGGTTTATGAACGAATGTAAATATTCTGAAAGAATGTGGATTTTAGAACATGTTAGGCTGATCTGATCCAGACTGGTCTGTGGTTCACTCCTGGTGAGAGACAGACCGACCACAACAGTGTCATATGGTCCAGTTCCTCTGGAGGTCAGTGACTGGATTTACTGTTGAAGTTCCTTCAGTTCATAAAACATCCTCTCCTTTGGGTTTTACACACATCATGTGTCTTTGTGCAGTTAAAGGTCACTCAGTTGGACCCATTTGAACTGACATGAGTTTGTCCTGAGAATCTATATTGAGACAGTTTCTCTGTTGGGTGAGGACGTGAATCATTGGGGGCCGTGGAGGGTTAACACTAGCACGGATCGGGTCTGTGCGCTCGCTTGCGAGTCTGTGCGAGTGCGTGTTAGGACTGACTCACTCTCCGATGGACCGGGTCCGTGCGGGAGCCCGCTATCTTTGAATCTCTGGAGCTCTGTCCATACAGGTGCCTTCAGCCAGGTTTTCAGAGGCCAAACATTACAAACTGGGCACACACGCCTGGAGTGCTGCTGCTTCTCCAGAAAATGAACGTACCATGAGTTTTCTAAGTGCGGTAATCAAACACGATTATTATAATAATTAGAATTTAAATGGTAATACTAACCGTCGGAAATTTTACAGCAGTTTATCATTATACCGGTAATCGTTACACCCCTAGTTTGGATACATACATGTGTCTCTCCTTGTGTCTCCAAAAGCTTTCCTCTCACTTTGCATCTACAGAAACTTCACTTCTCCCCTCGTAGAAGATGCTGTAGGTAGAGAAATAAAGATTAATTTAAAAAAAGGAAATTGAGAAACCGATATTAGAAGTGTTCCTCAGTGAAACTATACCAAGCAATTAATTATGTACAAATTTTAGCATACTAAAATATAACATACATGGATGTAAATGAGTGGACTGTCAAATTACATAGTGACTCACCAGTGTCCAAACTAAGACTGTTTAAAATATATGAGGATTGCTTTTAATGGTTGGGTAAAAGACAAGTATTAAAATTTTGACTTTTTAAAGGGGTCATGTTCTGCTTTTTTTTTTTTTTTTTTAATAGAATTATGCATTTTCAAACATTTCCCTGTGGTCTGCATAAACTGTAAATGCTATGCTTGGGTCTGAATAGGCCCTTTCCCACAGCAGGAACTTTTGCAGGAACTCTCTGTATTACCCTGAACTTTCAAAGTTCCTGGTGCATTTCCACCGAAAATTACCCCGGTAACTGACCTGGCCCCAAATTTACCCCGAAGAAGTTCCTGGCACAGAGGTAGTACTTTCCAGATTACCAGGAACTTTAAGGGGCGGGGCTGTGTGCTGCAGAAGGCTGAGTGGTGGACTAGACTGGCAGCATTTCCGCATTCTGTTCACCGCCAATATTTAACTCATTTAATTTCCACAAGCTTTGTATTTTGATAATTTGGAAAATGGACCAAAAGAGAAGCTACAACAAGTGGACAGACGACGAGGAAATTCAGACGAACTTCGAATTGCTGACACGAAACAAGCGAGTAAAATCTGTCGGAGCCAAATATAAGACACAAGCCTAAAGAAATACGAGGAAAGAAGAAGAAATTTATGTAGGATTAAAAGAAACTAAAGGAACACAACGGTCGCAGTGGATCCGACTGTCGAACAAACCAATGGTCTGTATATGACAGAAATATTCACTTTTTAGTTCATTCCATGCTGTAACAGTAGTCAGCAGCACATCAGCTGTTTAGACAACAGTGAAGTCCAGTTAACCTAATGCTAACACTAATTAGTCAACAGTCTGACACTAAACCTAAAGAACTGGATGTATTTCTGTTGTTGCTGTGAGCTGAACACTGATTTATTCTGTATGTTTTGTGGTTTCCACCTGAAATGGAGTGGATGGACTCATCTTTTTTTCTGAACCTGCAGCTCATTTGTGTCCTCGTCCATCGTCTACTGCTGTTTACAACAGCCCAGGTAAGAGATTGGACATGTCACATCACACTGGTAGGAATCTGTCATTATGTGTTCTGTTATTCATTTTAGCATTTTTATTACTTTTCCTGTAGGAAAGCAAAAAAGGGACCGGAACCATGGAGTTCCAGACCGGCTGTCCTGGACCAGCTGGACCAGACCCTGGTCCAAAAGCCTGAACCTTTCACATGTGTTTATTGCCCTTTGAATCTCAAGGCAACTTTTGTTTTGTTTCAATTTTTAATTAAAAAAAAAAAAAACCTAACCTAATACTGTCTGTTCATTTACAAGGCATCAAAATATGAGTATAAGTACTTTTATCAGTAATATGCAGTTGAATTAAATGCAGGTATTTGAGTAAATCTGTCTGACTTTAGGGTTGAACCTGGACTATATCTGTAAAACAATAGAAATGAAACAGAACCATCCATCACACTGAAAGTTAGATGTGATTTAGTTTAAGGAATGAGAAGCTGAAAATACATGTTCTACCATTTTTAAATACAAATTAAGGATATAAATGATGGTTAACTTAATTTAAAATGTATTCCAGACAGATTAAGTGATTCAACAACCAGTAAAATGTTAAACCCAAACTGTCCACTTAAGTACTGTGTCATTTCATTGAACTAGAGGTTAGTTTGTGAATGGACATGAACTGGACAACAGCTTCTGTTACTGCTCCCTCATACATCATCAACCTGATTTGAATAAATTACCCTGAACTTTCGAGTGCGGTGGAAATGCAGTTACCAGGAACCTTTTTTTACCCCAAAAAGTTCCTGGTAATAAAGTTCCTGGGCCTTTTGGTGGGAAAGGGCCTAATGCTTCATTAATTCAACTCCACAGGTCCATCTTCAACCCTATTTCTGAGTAATGACAAAAGAAAGGTCGTTTTGAGCGCTGGCCCTTTAAATGCAAATAAGCCACTTCACATGCCCCCCCCCCCCCCCTACCAGTTGTCGACCGTGCTGCTCTGTCCCATATCTCCATAGGTGGAAAAATGTTCATTGAAAGTCTTGACCTTATGTGTGCAAATGTCGTGATGTTGTAACAGTTTGCTTATTTTCTAAAGCGCCTCCGCTACAACGCGTTTAAGGACACGGGTGGATTTAACCGTCAGCAGGAGAAAATAAGATAAAGACAAAAAATGCGTTCAGCTCTGTACTGGCCTTTTAATTTCCACAGATGAAACCCCAACCCATACACACTCACACACACCACACTCGTGCGCATCCACAGTTAACCCGAAATACCACAAAATACACCACAAAGCAATCATATACAGTTTTTTTTCCAACCCACCACATTTAACAAAACTCAAATTACTATAATGCATTCAACCTAAGACAGTTAACCCCCCCAACACCTTTCCCCCTTAGTTCCTAAAAGTCCACGCACACAAACAGTAGCAGTGAAGCAGTAGCAGCGTCGCTGCAGGCTCCACTCACGGCTCCGTGCAACACCACCACTCATTCAGCCTGTGAAGGTTCCAGCTGCTCCTTGAAAGTCAATAATCCATGTGGAAAGGGGGAAAAAAGTTTAACCCAAAAAAAGGTTAAATCCACAGATTCAGTTCCACAGGGTCACCGGCTTTGGCACACTTCCAACCCGGCGTGTGACGTCCCACTCCTCCGAGTGCCCGTGCGTGTGTCATATCCACGCCTTTTTATATTGTGAATGTGCATAATTCATGATTAAATATTTTACTGAATACAACAAATATTAAACCATCCATGTGACCAAGTTGTTCACATCAAGGTTTAACCAATAAGTTATTTTGCCCCTGCTGGAGTCTTAAACATGACACATATTCGAATGATGTCAAATATGGGAAATGGCCTGTGGGTCTTTACAACTCACACCCCTCTACTTCCGCACCCTCAGCCTCTCAGCCCTCCCCCTTAGTCTCTCTCTCTCTAACTCCGCCCATCATCAGTCACAACCACCTGAACCAAAACAGTGCAACTAAACAGCAGAACACAATGAACATAAATAACCCATATTGGTTAATTAGGACAGATTATCACAATATAAAGATAGCTTTGCAGCACCTGGAGGGTTCAAATTCAAACTTTTTGAACTATTAGGGTGCAAATACACAAATAATGCACCAAAGACTAATAGAAGTGGGTTTGGCAAAAGATGACCCCTTTAATACTGACCTGAAGTTACTGACCAGACTTCAGGTCAATAACTGCCTGAAGTTTGGAACTCATGGACATCCCCTAACGCTGAGTTTCCTCCTGGACATACTTTGTCAGTCCTTTATTACAGATGCCTCCAGTTGCTACTAGTTTGTGGGTCTTTCTGTCCTCAGTTTAGTCTTCGATAACTGAAAAGCTGCTCTGTTGGGTTGAGATCAGGTGACTGAGCTGGCCACTGAAGAACATCCAATTACATTAACTCATCCACAAACTTAGGTCAAACACTGTAATTATCTAAAAATAGGTAAAAATTAATAGGGATTTTGAAGTCAGATACAATGAAATTGTTCTGCAGGAGGACCCCTAAACCACAACCCTTGAAACAGACACAGGGAAATCCCTACTGTGGCCCTGTGCGTGAAACCTTGTATTTGTGTGGGTCTGGACTCTGAGTTCAACCTGTAACTAATGCTGCGTTTCCACTACGTGGTACCCGCTCAGTTCGACTCGGACTTTTTGTGTTTCCATATTAAAAAGGACCTGGAATCTGGTACCCGGTACTACTTTTTTGGTATCACCTCTGCCGAGGTTCCAGGACAGGGGACCAGATACTAAAATGTGACATGTGCACACTGCAGACCACTGATTGGTCAGAAAGTCGTCTCTGTGACCCGCCATTTTACAAAAATCGGATGTGGAAGTTTACAGTAAATATACCGGTAGGTTAATCCACATGATGACAGCCCGCAAACTACATCATAGTTGGTCAAGATTCAGTCCTTGGTGGCCGATGTAAAAATTCAGCATGAGCTTGACGAGACAACACGCAACAAGCGAGTTTATCAGCAACTGTCTGAGCAGACGACACGGAAGTAATGTGCTGCATGGCTATGACGTCCAGGTACTGTAAAGTCTGTAGTGTCCTGTAATGGAAATGGTCTACAGGAATAGGACCTGGTACCTGAGTTGAGTCGAGCCGGTTCCACATAGTGGAAATGCGGCATAATCGTACCCTCCCCAGATGCAGACCCAGGGGAGGACCAGAGAGGAAGGAGAGAGGAGGAACAACACTGTCCATTAGAGGTGGAGAGAAAAGAGGGATGACCAAGGACACAGATAAACAGGCAATAAGCTCTAAGAGCTGATACTTCTCTTTGCATTGTGTCTCTGTTTCACTGATGGAAACACATGAAGAAGCAGAGTTCTGTTTTCCAGAACTCCTCAATACCTCCTGCCTGAAGCCAGTGGTTTCTCAGACTAATGCTGTGGTCTATCACATCCTGCTGTTCACCTTCTCTCCGCTCACTGTGGCTCTCAACCTGATGGTCATCATCTCAGTCGCCCATTTCAGGCAGATATTTTTTTGTCAATGAAGGTTTTTTTTTTTTTTTTAATGTTAATCTGTTCATATAAACACTGACCTACATGCAGTGGTGGAAATAGACCTTCATTCAAGCAAAAACAGTAGTACACTGAAAACACTCTGATTTAACTAAAACTTCCACATTTAAAATCTCCAACTTTACTGCAGCTTTAATGTACGTGATGTGTTTATTGCTTATGTTTTATTTTTGTTTTATTTTGTTTTTAGCTCTGAGATGTAATGGAGTGAAAATATGAAGCTGAATAAAATTAAAACACTCCATTACCGTAGTGCAGATAAATTAAATTTCATTGAAATACAGGACTTGAGAAAACATATTTAGTTCCCGTCCATCACTGGCTACATGTAGTAGATTTTACATTTCCCATGTTTTAATATTTAATCATTTTTCTCTTCCTTCAGACAGCTCCACACACCCACCAACCTCCTCCTCCTCTCTCTGGCTGTGTCTGATCTCTTTGTAGGCCTCGTGATGATGCCGGCAGAAATCCTCCTGAACATGACCTGTTGGTTTCTTGGTGACTCCATGTGTTCTTTGTATACATTTCTGGCTTGGTTGTCTGTTTCTGCATCAGTAGGAGACATGGTGCTCATCTCAGTCGACCGCTATGTTGCTATCTGTGACCCTCTGCATTACACTCATAAGGTCACTGTGAAAAGAGTTAAAGTTTGCATTTGTCTCTGTTGGTTTTGTTCTGGTTGTTTTTGTTTTGGTATTTTAAATGATAACCTGACTCATCCAGGCAAGTATCATATTTGTCAGGGAGAGTGTGTCATTTCCATAAGTCATGTTGCAGATGTTGTTGATCTAGTTTCAACATTTATTCTTCCAATTTGTGCCATTATTGCTCTGTACATGAGTGTGTTTGTGGTGGCTGTGTCTCAGGCTCGTGTCATGCGTTCTCACATCACATCCATCACAGCCCAGCGTTCAGGGAAGGCAGTCGCCAACAAATCTGAGCTGAAAGCAGCCCGGAGTCTTGGTGTTCTTGTTGTTGTCTTCTTAATTTGTTTCTGCCCTTATTATTGTGTTTTTCTTTCAGCAAATGCCTCAGTTATTGCTTCAACTGCCTTTTATCTGAACTTTCTTATGTATATCAACTCCTGTTTAAACCCTTTGATCTATTCCTTATTCTATCCGTGGTTCCGAAAATCTGTAAAACAAATTTTCACCATGCAGATACTGCAGCCTGACTCCCGAAATATCAACATTCTGTAGGACTAATTGAAATGTGATGTTCTCATTATAACAAAATTATTGAACTTTTTTTTTTTTTTAATCTTGTTATATTGTTCACAACTACAGATTTAAAAATGTTTCTCCCTCAAGAAAGTCAAGTTATATAAAAACACGTAAAATCACAGTAAATCATGTTATGTTTTTTTTTTTGTGTGTGTAACTTTGTTGCTTTCTTTTCTGACTCATAACCTGTTCCATAGATACTTATTTGTATTGTGGAGTTCACTGATATTGATGACCAGTACACTGGTCAGTGCTTTAGGTCATCTTAGTTTTATAAATTAGGCAGGTAGACAGGTAACTGTACTGTAAGGTAATGAGGACCACTTTCATCAAAAGAATCTCTAATGTGTAGTGCTCTGTGCATTTTACAAGGTATCACTGACAACCTCTGATTTCCTCATAAGTGGTGTGATGATTGACCATGTGGAGGAGGAAACACACCAGGAGGCTGGAATAATCTTCACCACAGTATGATTTATTTACAATGTTTGCCCAGGTGACATCGCCGATTTAGCTGTGTTAATGAAAAAAAAAAACTAAAAAAAAACTAAAAACAGAAAAAAACTCAACTAATTGATGAAAAACAGCGTGACAAAACATAAGGAAAATCAGTCTTAAACCACAGAAAATAAAGCTCAGCCCATGGCTAAGGGCAGCCAGCTTCAGTGACCTGCTTCAGTCAAGCAGAGTCACACTTCTCCTCGAAGAGCTTCTACTCCAGGCTTTTTATACCCGTTGCCCCTCCCACATGAACAAACCAATCCCCAATGTTCAGTTTACCTTTCAATTAACATTTACCAGAATATTACTGATATCTTGACCTATACCTCATTTCACTACTTTTATTTAATACTTCCCCAAAAAGTCTCTAACAGTTTAAACCTGGTTTAGAGCATTTTTAAGGTTAACTACTGGCCAACTCACAAAACTCCCCTCTGATGGCTGCCACCCTAGGTAAGTTCCTGATGCCCTCTACTATAAAAGGTTTGGGAACCTCTCACTTCCTGTTTGTCTGTCAGGCCTGGGATCTGGTGATGGGATGGAGAGAGCATGGAGTGAGCACCAAACAGTTCGGTAACAAAAGGAACAAAAGAACCAGACTTAAGCTATGCAAAATGTGTTTTGATCTGTGGGCCCATTATGTAGCTATTTCTAAGGATGCAAAAATAATAAATATGAAATGAAAATATGATTAATAGAAACAAACAAAACTAGACCAGCTAAGCTAGCAGGCCCAAACCCATGCTCCCCCTGTCCCTCCAACCCAGAACCAGGCCCTAAGCCTGAGAACAAAGGACACAGGTTCAACCCACTCACAGGGCATGGGCTGCCACCATGACAAGTGGTCTGTTGGTGAACTTTGCTAAGGGTCCCCATTTGATTAACTGTAGTTTGCCAGTCTCTCTGCTCCAACTTTAATCCTCCTTCCAAACAGCCTTTTCTCCGGTCAGTTCCTTAAGATTCCTCTCAAAAAGTAGTCAGTGCTCAGATGTGAATCCCAAGGACTTTAGAAGTTCAGACCTTCTCAACACACTGACACTGTTGATGTAGAAAGATGTAGAGTCAGCTATTTGTTTTAGACCCTTCCATTTTAATGTGTGTTGCTGATTGACAGATGGTGCACCACCTTCACTCTTGGCCTGTGTGAAGCCTCTCCTCAGGTTTGCTTTAGCTGTAACTGTATGGAGCCTTGTCACCTGACCTGAAGGCAGGTACATGTCTTTAACTTTGCTTGTTGTCATCATGGGATCCAGTTTGGATTAGTGATGTAACGATATGAAAATTTCATATCACGGTTATTGTGAAAAAAATTATCGCAGTTTTAATAATTATCACGGTATTGTTGAAATGTGCTCAAAATGTTCAAAAAGTACTTATACACACACTGAAATAATATAACCAAGCTGTATTTTGAAAAAATAATAATAGTAAAGTAACCCACACAATGTACTTTCTGTTGCAGAAACATTCAAATAATAACAACAAACATACAAATCAGCATTAAAGCTGGCACCTTATGGACACAAGAGATATCTGCACCAGGGGTGGAACTAATAGGATTTGATCAATATCAATGCCATTATCAGTTCTGTTTATCAATCCAGTTCCTTATCAGTTCTCCTATTGATTCCTGAGTGGGTTTTGAGTGTGAAAAAAAGTAGCTGGACAGGTCAGAGTGGAGTTTGACCATTTTCCAGATCAAATCATTCACAATGTCACACATATACACCATTGTACACACAAACTGAAAGTGAAACACAATCATATTTTCCTGAACGGTTTAATGAACAAATGTAAATATTCTGAAAGAATGAGGATTTTAGAACATGTTAGGCTGATCTGATCCAGACTGGTCTGTGGTTCACTCCTGGTGAGAGACAGACCGACCACAGCAGTGTCATATGGTCCAGTTCCTCTGGAGGTCAGTGACTGGATTTACTGTTGAAGTTCCTTCAGTTCATAAAACCTCCTCTCCTTTGGTTTTTACACACATCACGTGTCTTTGTGCAGTTGAAGGTCACTCAGTTGGGCCCATTTGAACTGACATGAGTTTGTCCTGAGAATCTATATTGAGACAGTTTCTCTGTTGGGTGAGGATGTGAATCACTGGGGGCCAGGGAGAGATTAACACTAGCACGGATCGGATCTGTGCGCTCGCGAGTCCGTCCGAGTGCATGTTAGGACCGACCCAAACTCTGATGGACCGAGTCCGTGCGGGAGCCTGCTATCTTCGAATCTCTGGAGCTCTGTCCATACAGGTGCCTTCAGCCATGTTTTCAGAGGCCAAACATTACAAACTGCGCACACACGCCTGGAGTACCGCTGCTTCTCCAGAAAATGAACATACCATGAGTTTTCTAAGTGCGGTAATCAAACACGATTATCATAATAATTAGAATTTAAATGGTAATACTAACTATCGGAAATTTTACAGCGGTTTATCATTATACCGGTAATCGTTACACCCCTAGTTTGGATACATACATGTGTCTCTCCTTGTGTCTCCAAAAGCTTTCCTCTCACTTTGCATCTACAGAAACTTCACTTCTCCCCTCGTAGAAGATGCTGTAGGTAGAGAAATAAAGATTAATTTAAAAAAAGGAAATTGAGAAACCGATATTAGAAGTGTTCCTCAGTGAAACTATACCAAGCAATTAATTATGTACAAATTTTAGCATACTAAAATATAACATACATGGATGTAAATGAGTGGACTGTCAAATTACATAGTGACTCACCAGTGTCCAAACTAAGGGTGTTTAAAATATGTGAGGATTGTTTTTAAAGGTTGGGTGAAAGACTAGTATTAAAATTTTGACTTTTTAAAGGGGTCATGTTCTGCTTTTTTAACAATAGAATTATACATTTTCAAACATTTTCCTGTGGTCTACATAAACTGTAAATGCTATGCTTGGGTCTGAATGCTTCATTAATTCAACTCCACAAGTCCATCTTCAACCCTATTTCTGAGTAATGACAAAAGAAAGGTCGTTTTGAGCGCTGGCCCTTTAAATGCAAAGGAGCCACTTCACATACACCCCCCCACACCAGTTGTCGACCGTGCTGCTCTGTCCCATATCTCCATAGGTGGAAAAATGTTCATTGAAAGTCTTGACCTTATGTGTGCAAATGTCGTGACGTTCTAACAGTTTGCTTATTTTCTAAAGCGCCTCCGCTACAACGCATTTAAGGACAAGGGTGGGTTAACCGTCAGCAGGAGAAAATAAGATAAAGACAAAAAATGCGTTCAGCTCTGTACTGGCCTTTTAATTTCCACAGATGAAACCCCAACCCATACACACTCACACACACCACACTCGTACTCATCCACAGTTAACCCGAAGTACCACAAACTACACCACAAAGCAATCATATACAGTTTTTTTTCCAACCCACCACATTTAACAAAACTCAAATTACTATAATGCATTCAACCTAAGACAGTTAACCCCCCCCACCCCACACACACACCTTTCCCCTTTAGTTCCTAAAAGTCCACGCACACAAACAGTATCAGCGAAGCAGTAGCAGCGTCGTCGCAGGCTCCACTCACGGCTCCGCGCAACACCACCACTCATCCAGCCCGTGAAGGTTCCAGCTGCTCCTTGAAAGTCAATAATCCATGTGGAAAGGGGGAAAAAAGTTTAACCCAAAAAAAGGTTAAATCCACAGATTCAGTTCCACAGGGTCACCGGCTTTGGCACACTTCCAACCTGGTGTGTGACGTCCCACTCCTCCGAGTGCCCGTGCGTGTGTCATATCCACGCCTTTTTATATTGTGAATGTGCATAATTCATGATTAAATATTTTACTAAATACAACAAATATTAAACCATCCATGTGACCAAGTTGTTCACATCAATGTTTAACCAATAAGTTATTTTGCCCCTGCTGGAGGTCTTAAACATGACACATATTCGAATGATGTCAAATATGGGAAATGGCCTGTGGGTCTTTACAACGTAACTAGTTACAGAGGGAACAAATTACGAAGTAATTAAAACAGGAAATTCACTTGATTTTTGCCAAAATGAATATAAAGATAGCTTTGCAGCACCTGGAGGGTTCAAATTCAAACTTTTTGAACTATTAGGGTGCAAATACACAAATAATGCACCAAAGACTAATAGAAATGGGTTTGGCAAAAGATGACCCCTTTAATACTGACCTGAAGTTACTGACCAGACTTCAGGTCAATAACTGCCTGAAGTTTGGAACTCATGGACATCCCCTAACGCTGAGTTTCCTCCTGGACATAGTTTGTCAGTCCTTTACTACAGATGCCTCCAGTTGCTACTAGTTTGTGGGTCTTTCTGTCTTCAGTTTAGTCTTCGATAACTGAAAAGCTGCTCTGTTGGGTTGAGATCAGGTGACTGAGCTGGCCACTGAAGAACATCACATTACATTAACTCTTCCACAAACTTAGGTCAAACACTGTAATTATCTAAAAATAGGTAAAAATTAATAGGGATTTTGAAGTCAGATACAATGAAATTGTTCTGCAGGAGGACCCCTAAACCACAACCCTTGAAACAGACACAGGGAAATCCCTACTGTGGCCCTGTGCGTGAAACCTTGTATTTGTGTGGGTCTGGACTCTGAGTTCAACCTGTAACTAATGCTGTGTTTCCACTACGTGGTACCCACTCAGCTCGACTCGGCCTTTTTGCGTTTCCATATTAAAAAGGACCTGGAATCTGGTACCCGGTACTAGTTTTTTCGTATCACCTCTGCCGAGGTTCCAGGACAGGGGACCAGATACTAAAATGTGACATGTGCCCACTGCAGACCACTGATTGGTCAGAAAGTCGTCTCTGTGACCCGCCATTTTAAAAAAATCGGATGTGGAAGTTTACAGTAAATATACCGGTAGGTTAATCCACATGATGACAGCCCGCAAACTACACCATAGTTGGTCGAGATTCAGTCCTTGGTGGCCGATGTAAAAATTCAGCATGAGCTTGACGAGACAACACGCAACAAGCGAGTTTATCAGCAACTGTCTGAGCAGACGACACGGAAGTAATGTGCTGCATGGCTATGACGTCCAGGTACTGTAAAGTCTGTAGTGTCCTGTAATGGAAATGGTCTATAGGAATGGTACCTGAGTTGAGTCGAGCCGGTTCCACGTAGTGGAAATGCGGCATAAGCGTACCCTCCCCAGATGCAGACCCAGGGGAGGACCAGAGAGGAAGGAGAGAGGAGGAACAACACTGTCCATTAGAGGTGGAGAGAAAAGAGGGATGACCAAGGACACAGATAAACAGGCAATAAGCTCTAAGAGCTGATACTTCTCTTTGCATTGTGTCTCTGTTTCACTGATGGAAACACATGAAGAAGCAGAGTTCTGTTTTCCAGAACTCCTCAATACCTCCTGCCTGAAGCCAGTGGTTTCTCAGACTAATGCTGTGGTCTATCACATCCTGCTGTTCACCTTCTCTCCACTCATTGTGGCTCTCAACCTGATGGTCATCATCTCAGTCGCCCATTTCAGGCAGATATTTTTTGTCAACAAAGGTTTTTTTTTATCTTAATTAGTTAATATAAATGCTGAACTACATGCAGTGGTGGAAAAAGCTTCATTCAGGCAAAAACAGTAGTACACTGAAAACACTCTGATTTAACTTAAACTTCTACATTTAAAATCTCAAACTTTACTGCAGCTTTAATGTACGCGGTGTGTTTATTGCTTAAGTTTTATTTTTGTTTTTTTTTGTTGTTTGCTCTGAGATGTAATGGAGTTAAAATATGAAGTTGAATAAAATTAAAACACTCCGTTACCGTAGTGCAGATAAATCAAATTTCATTGAAATACAGGACTTGAGAAAACATATTTAGTTCCCGTCCACCACATGTAGTAGATTTTACATTTCCCATGTTTTAATATTTAATCATTTTTCTCTTCCTTCAGACAGCTCCACACACCCACCAACCTCCTCCTCCTCTCTCTGGCTGTGTCTGACCTCTTTGTAGGCCTCGTGATGATACCGGGAGAAATCCTCCGAAACATGACCTGTTGGTTTCTTGGTGACTCCATGTGTTCTTTCTATTCATTTTTTGCTTGGTTGTCTGTTTCTGCATCAGTAGGAGACATGGTGCTCATCTCAGTCGACCGCTATGTTGCTATCTGTGACCCTCTGCATTACACTAATAAGGTCACTGTGAAAAGAGTTAAAGTTTGCATTTGTCTCTGTTGGTTTTGTTCTGGTTGTTTTTGTTTTGGTATTTTAAATGATAACCTGACTCATCCGGGCAAGTATCATATTTGTCAGGGAGAGTGTGTGATTTCCTTAACTGTTGTTGCAGAAGTTGTTGATCTAGTTTCAACATTTATTCTTCCAATTTGTGCCATTATTGCTCTGTACATGAGTGTGTTTGTGGTGGCTGTGTCTCAGGCTCGTGCCATGCGTTCTCACATCACATCCATCACAGCCCAGCGTTCAGGGAAGGCAGTCGCCAACAAATCTGAGCTGAAAGCAGCCCGGAGTCTTGGTGTTCTTGTTGTTGTCTTCTTAATATGTTTCTGCCCTTATTATTGTGTTTATCTTGCAGCAGATACCTCAGTTACTGTTACAGTTTACTTTTATCTGAACTTTCTTATGTTTTTCAACTCCTGTTTAAACCCTTTGATCTATTCCTTATTCTACCCGTGGTTCCGAAAATCTGTAAAACAGATTTTCACCATGCAGATACTGCAGCCTGACTCCCGAAATATCAACATTCTGTAGGACTAATTGAAATGTGATGTTCTCATTATAACAAAATTATTGAACTTTTTTTTTTTTTTTAATCTTGTCATATTGTTCACAACTACAGATTTAAAAATGTTTCTCCCTCAAGAAAGTCAAGTTATATAAAAACACGTAAAATCACAGTAAATCATGTTATGTTTTTTTTTTGTGTGTGTAACTTTGTTCTTTACTTTTCTGACTCATAACCTTTTCCATAGATATTTATTTGTATTGTGGAGTTCACTGATATTGATGACCAGGACACTGGTCAGTGCCTTAGGTCATCTGAGTTTTATAAATTAGGCAGGTAGACAGGTAACTGTACTGTAAGGTAATGAGGACCACTTTCATCAAAAGAATCTGTAATGCATAGTAAACTGTGCGTTTCACAAGGTATCAGTGATAACTGCTGATTTCCTCATAAGTGGTCTGTTGGTGAACTTTGCTAAGGGTCCCCATTTGATTAACTGTAGTTTGTCAGTCTCTCTGCTCCAGCTTTAATCCTCCTTCCAAACAGCCTTTTCTCCGATCAGTCCATTAAAATTACTCTCTAAAATTGAGTCAGTGCTCAGATGTGAATCCCAAGGAATTTAGAAGTTCGGACCTTCTCAACACACTGACACTGTTGATGTAGAAAGATGTAGAGTCAGCTATTTGTTTTAGACCCTTCCATTTTAATGAGTGTTGCTGATTGACAGATGGTGCTCCACCTTCACTCTTGGCCTGGGTGAAGCCTCTCCTCAGGTTTGCTTTAGCTGTAACTGTATGGAACCTTGTCACCTGACCTGAAGGCAGGTACATGTCTTTAACTTTGCTTATTGTCATCATGGGTTCCAGTTTGGATACATACATGTGTCTCTCATTGTGTCTCCAAAAGCTTTCCTCTCACTTTGCATCAACAGAAACTTCACTTCTCCCCTCATAGAAGATGCTGTAGGTAGAGAAAAAAAGATTAATTAAGAAAATAATTTTTAAAAAGATATTGAGAAACTGATATTAGAATTCTTCCTCAGTGAAACTATCCCAAGCAATTAATTATGTACAAGTCCTAGAAAACTAAAATATAATATGCATAGATGTAAATGAGTGGACTGCCAAATTACATAGTGACTCACTAGTGTCCAAACTAAGATAGTTTAAAATGGTTAGGTGAAAGACAAGTATTAAAATCTTGACTTTTTAAAGGGGTCATATTTTGCTTTTTTTTTTTTTTTTCTTTAAATAGAATCACGCATTTTAGAACATTTCCCTGTGGTCTACAAACTATAAATGCTAGGCTAATAAACTCACCAAATAGTACTAAATCACATGAGCTAGGCCACGCCCATTTCCGCCTTGACTTTTTTCCCCACAAAACCGCGAAAACTCGAAAACCTTCTTTTTCGAAGTCCAACTTAGGAGTTTGTCTGATCTGCGTGAATTTTGGCACATACACTCTTCTCATGGATCTGATCTAAAGTTATTACAAGAATTTTGTTCAGTCGAAAAATGCGCAAATTATAAATGAACAAATTTCTGTAGCTCGCTAAAAAAATGCTAAGTGTTACATATCTTGGTCAAAGTAAAATATATCAACACCAAATCTTAGATCCTTGGTTCTCATCTGATTGTGAGGGTATGAGCCGAATTTGGTGAATGCTGGCCACTAGGGGGCGCTGCAAATATAGAAAATTTTTATCTCTTAAACGGCTGCACCAATTTCTACGAAATTTTGTGGGTATGATGGAGGGCCCTTCCTGAGGCCATATCTTCAAGGTGGGTGTGGCTGAACAATGTGGGCGTGGCTTATTACAAGTTAAACAACAAACACTTCCTACAGCTGAACTGTTCTTCTGAGGGCTGTGAAATTTCTATGGGCCCTATAGAATAGGACACAGATCTACCAGAGCAAAAATTGTGGATGTACTCCACTAGGTGGTGCTAGAACAGACAAATACACATTTTTGCCTCTAACTTCCACATTTTAACCCTTTCATGCATAGTGGTCAGGACAGTGGACAGCTATTCTACAGCTGTTCTCTTGTATATTCATGGATTTTGTTGTTCTTTTCTTTTTTTTTCTTTTTTTTTTTTTTTTACACATATCTTTGTTAAAGTTTTAAGACACTACATATCTTTTCTGACATGAATTGGTAACATTATGTAGATCTCTCCTGATCATAAACCCCCAGAATTACAAGCCCTCCCCAGAGTTTTCACACAATTTATCAGTAAATACATGTTTCTGTGTGTCAAAAATGAAACGTGTGGTGTCCAGCTAAGTGGACATTTTTGCAACTTCATGAAAAATAGGTTAATATGATTTTTTTTTTTTTTCATTATTATTTTTTAATTTTTGTTTTTTTTTTTTTGTTTTAATTTTTTTTCAATTATTTTTACTTTATTTATTTGTATTTTTTTTTTTTTTCAGAAGAAAATTTTCAATTGCATTGTTTTTTTTCATGCCTAAAGAGGAATAAAAACACTCAGGAAAAAATTTTGATAAAGGTTCTCATAATTCGTGCATGAAAGGGTTAAATGACACATTCATAAACTTTACAACTTTATATTCCTTGGATTGAGATGAGTAATTTGACATAGGCCTCGCCCACTTCCGCTGCATATTTTACTTTGTAAGTCGCTACAAATTGAAAACATACTTTTTCGAACTCCTACTAGGGTTTAAGCCCCATTGGTTTCAAATTTTGCACAGACAATCTCCAGAGGCTTCTGATCTAAAGTTATCACAATCAGTTTGCTGCTGTAAAAAATGTGCCAGTTATAAATGAACACATTTTTTTGCTAGCTAAAAATCACATATTGTTGCATTTCTTTGTCAAAGTAAATACTATCAACACCAAACTCAATACACTTGTTTTAGAGGTCAACCAGAGGCTCTGTACCAAATTTGGTACAAATCAGACAACAGGGGGCGCTATAAAATGAGAAATATGAAGTCACAAAAAAGTTCATCCGATTCACACGAAATTTGGTGGGTATGATGTGGGTTCAGTCCTGAGACCAGCTGTAAAGTTTGGTAATGATTGGTCAATGTGGACATAATTTATTACAACAAATCCCAGTTCCACACATTCCTCCTTCCACTCTACTGGTGCATTTGTCCCATTCCAGTGAATACAGCAGCTCAGACGGTGGAATACTAACTACAACTGTAAACCCTTATGAACTGGGCCCAGCCTCCACCAGCTCAGCCCCAGACCGTCGTCCTTCAGAGTCGACTTCTGTGGGCTCCGTGGGGCCTGGGGTCCGAGTGGGCGGGGAGGCTTGGCCCCCGTTCATAAGTGCTTGCAGTTCTAGTTCTTTTTTTTTTTTTAGGCCCGAGCCCAGACATACATGTCGGCGAGGGCCTATTAAAATCGTATGGTTCCGTTTTTATTATTATTATTTTACTTTTGCCGCTTTGAACGCAAATTTGACCCCCTGAATATTAACGAAAAGTCAATTTTATTTGACCAAAAATTCAAGCCTGGTGAAAAATTATTTTATTTGAAGTCGCCAAGAAAAAATAGCGCAAAATGACTCGGTAGCGCCCCCTCAAAAATCAAAATACATTACGCGGATGGGAGCCCTCCCCAAATTTTTTTCATCGTACAACCATGAAACTTGGTCCAGACATAGCCCATGGTAGGACAAGTAAAAAATTACATTATGGCCCCGCCCTAAACCCAACAGGAAGGCGGCCATATTGGGTGGAAGTGTGGACCTGTAACATCCCACCCCTCATACTTTCATCATCTCCTCCTAGGGTTTACATCCAGTTTGGACCAAACTGGGTGAAAATCACCTACACACACGTTTGATCAAAAGTTACCATTTACATTTTTGATCAAATGTTGGGCGTGGCTGTAATGACCTCACAACTAAGCGGCCATTTTTAGAAGTATAAAAGTGTGTATATCTCGCACAGACAGTGTCAGATTGAGTTGGACCCATGAAATATTTTTGCGGAATGACAACCTGAACATGATGATATGTCACTCGTATGTTTGGATCGTAAAATGGCTCTCTCACACCCCCTACAGTTTTTGAATGGGAGTGAAAAAATTTTTTTGACATAGGCAAAAAAAAATTGACACACACATCTGTCATGTCAAACTGAACCAAAAAGTCAATGAGGTCACACCCCTATTTACAATTGTGTTGCCATGATGACACCAAAACTGTACCATTCAAATGAATGGGGTTTTGCCACAAGGACACTATTGCTGCAAAACTCTTTGTGTTCCACTAATGGTACACAGACTGAAAATTACACTGTGGAAAAGTAGAATTTTCCAGCAAGAAGAATTTTAGAAATATTGAAAAATGACTTGGCCACGCCCCCTCAAAATATGAAAATACATGACACGAATGGGAATCCACCCAAAAAAAATTTCAACATAGAAATATGAAAATTGGTCCACACATAGCCCATGGTAGGACAAGTAAAAAATTACATTATGGCCCCGCCCTAAACCCAACAGGAAGTCGGACATATTGGATGGAATTTTGGGCCTCTAAAATCCCACCCCTCATACTTTCATCATCTCCTCCTAGGGTTTACATCCAATTTGGACCAAACTGGGTGAAGATCACCTACACACGTGTGATCAAAAGTTATCACCTACATTGTTGATCAAATGTTGGGCGTGGCTGTGATGAGCTTGAGATTGAGCAGTTGTTGTCAGAAGTATAAAACTGTGCTTATCTCACAGAATGCAGGATCTAGCCCATGATATCGTGTCCTCTCGCTGTTGGTGGCCTCAGCGGTTGCGTGGGGAGGTGGTCGCATGGGAGGGCGAGGGCCTTAACACCGCTTGCTGTTTTAATTTTTAATTATTTTTCTTTCGCCAATTTGAGCGCAAATGTGACCCCCTGAACGTTAATGAAAAGTCAATTTTATTTGACCAAAAATTCAAGCCCAGTGAAAAATTATTTTATTTGAAGTCGCCAAGAAAAAATATTGCAAAATGACTCGGTAGCGCCCTCTCAAAAATCAAAATACATTATGCGGATGGGAGCCCTCCCTAAATTTTTTTCATCGTACAAACATGAAACTTGGTACAGACATAGCCCATGGTAGGACAAGTAAAAAATTACATTATGGCCCCGCCCTAAACCCAACAGGAAGTCAGCCATATTGGGTGGAAGTGTGGACATATAAAATCCCACCCCTCATACTTTCATCATCTCCTCCTAGGGTTTACATCCAATTTAGACCAAACTGGGTGAAAACCACCTACACACACGTGTGATCAAAAGTTACCATTTACATTTTTGATCAAATGTTGGGGGTGCCTGTGATGACCTCACAACATAGCAGCCATTTTTAGAAGTATAAAAGTGTGTATATCTCACACACAGAGTGTCAGATTGAGTTGGACCCAATGTAACATTTGTGTGGAATGACAACCAGAATGCAATGATATGTAACTAGTATAGCTGGATCGTAAATGGCTCTGTGACGCCCCTTACAGTTTTTGAATGGGAGTGAAAAAAATGTTTTGACATAGGCAAAAAAAAATTGACACACACATCCCTCATGCCAAACTCAACCAAAAAGCCAATGAGGACACACCCCTATTTACAATTGTGTTGCCATGACGACATCAAAACAGTGCCATTCAAATTAATGAGGTTTTGGCGCAACGACGCTATTGCTGGAAAAACTCTTTGAGTTCCACTAATGGTACACAGACTGAAAATTACAGTGTGAAAAAGTAGAATTTTCCAGCAAGAACAATTTTCAGAATTTTGAAAAATGACTTGGCCACACCCCCTCAAAATATGAAAATACATTGCGCGGATGGGAACCCTCCCAAAAAAAATTTCAACATAGAAAGATGAAACTTGGTACAGACATAGCCCATGGTAGGACAAGTAAAAAATTACATTATGGCCCCACCCTAAACCCAACAGGAAGTCGGCCATATTGGATGAGAGTGTGGACCTGTAAAATCCCACCCCTCATACTTTCATCATCTCCTCCTAGGGTTTACATCCAATTTGGAACAAATTGGGTGAAAACCACACACACGTGGGATCAAAAGTTACCACGTACATTTTTGATCAAATGTTGGGCGTGGCTGTGACGAGCTTGTGATGAAGTGTTAATTTTCAGAGGTATAAAACTCTGCTTATCTCGCAGAACGTCAGATTGAGCCCACGATACAGTGTCCTCTCGCTGTCGGTGGCCTTGGCGGTTGCGCAGGAGGGCGAGGGCCTTAACACCGCTTGCGGTTTTAATATTCTTTTTGTTATTGTGGTCTGGGACCCGTAACAGAGGCAACAAATTACAAAGGAATTAAAACAGGAAATTCACTTAATTTTTGCCAAAATGAATGTAAAGATAGCTTTGCAGCACCTGGAGAGTTCAAATTAAAATTTTTTAAACTCTTAGGGTCCCCAAATACACAAATAAATGTACCAAAGACTAATAAAAGTGGGTTTAGCAAAATATGACTCCTTTAACACTCACCTGAAGTTATTGACCAGACTTCAGGTCAATAACTGCCTGAAGTTTGGAACTCATGGATATCCCCTAATGCTGAGTTTCCACCTGGAGATACTTTATCGGGCCTTTACAACAAATGCCTCCAGTTGCTACTAGTTTGTGAGTCTTTCTGTCCTCAGTTTAGTCTTCGATAACTGAAAAGCTGCTCTGTTGGGTTGAGATCAGGTGACTGAGCTGGCCACTGAAGAACATCCAATTACATTAACTCTTCCAAAAACTTAGGTCAAACATTGTAATGAAAAGGAGGTCAAAATTAATTGGGATTTTGAAGTCATATAAAATTAAATTGTCCTGCAGGAGGACCCCTAAACCACAGCCCTTGAAACAAACACAGGGAAATCCCTACTGTGGCCTGTGAGTGAAACCTTGTATTTGCGTGGGCCTGGGCTCTGAGTTCAACCTGTAACTAAGCGTACCCTCCCCAGATGCAGACCCAGGGGAGGACCAGAGAGGAGGGACAACACTGTCCATCAGAGGTGGAGAAAAAGGAGGGATGACCAAGAACACAGATAAAGTTAATGAGTTGTAAGAGTTGATACTTCTCTTTGCATTGTGTCTCTGTTTCACTGATGGAAACACATGAAGAAGCAGAGCTCTGTTTTCCAGAACTCCTCAATACCTCCTGCCTGAAGCCAGTGGTTTCTCAGACTGAAGTCCTGGTCTATCACATCCTGCTGTTCACCTTGTCTCCAATCACTGTGGCTCTCAACCTGATGGTCATCATTTCAGTCTCCCATTTCAGGCAGATATTTTTTGTCAACAAAGGTTTTTTTGTTTTGTTTTGTTTTTTAATGTTAATCAGTTAATATAAACGCTGAACTACATGCAGTGGTGGAAAAAAAAAAATCTTCATTCAGGCAAAAACAATAGTACACTGAAAACACTGATATAACTTAAATTTCTACATTTAAAACCTCAAACTTCACTGCAGCTTTAATGTATGTGGTGTGTTTATTGCAAATATGTTTCATTTTTGTTTTTTGTTTTTTAGCTCTGAGATGTAATGGAGTTGAAATATGAAGCTGAATAAAATTAAAACACTCAGTGCAGATAAATCAAATTTTATTGAAATACAGGACTTGAGAAAACATATTTAGTTACCATCCATCACTGGCTACATGTAGTAGGTTTCACATTTTCCATGTTTTAATGTTTGTTTCATGATTTTTCTCTTCCTTCAGACAGCTCCACACACCCACCAACCTCCTCCTCCTCTCTCTGGCTGTGTCTGACCTCTTTGTAGGCCTCGTGATGATGCCGGCAGAAATCCTCCTAAAAATGACCTGTTGGTTTCTTGGTGACTCCATGTGTTCTTTGTATACATTTTTTGCTTGGTGGTCTGTTTCTGCATCAGTAGGAGACATGGTGCTCATCTCAGTCGACCGCTATGTTGCTATCTGTGACCCTCTGCATTACACTCATAAGGTCACAATGAAAAGAGTTAAAGTTTGCATTTTTCTGTGTTGGTTTTGTTCTGGTTGTTTTTGTTTTGGTATTTTAAATGATAACCTGACTCATCCAGGCAAGTATCATATTTGTCAGGGGGAGTGTATGATTTCCATAAGTCATGTCGCTGATGCTATTGACATTGTTGCAACATTTATTCTTCCAATTTCTGCCATTATTGCTCTGTACATGAGTGTGTTTGTGGTGGCTGTGTCTCAGGCTCGTGCCATGCGTTCTCACATCACATCCATCACAGCCCAGCGTTCAGGGAAGGCAGTCGCCAACAAATCTGAGCTGAAAGCAGCCCGGAGTCTTGGTGTTCTTGTTATTGTCTTCTTAATATGTTTCTGCCCTTATTATTGTCTTTTTCTTGCAGCAGATGCCTCAGTTACTGCTTCAGCTGCCTTTTATGTGAACATTCTTATGTATATAAACCCCTGTTTAAACCCTTTGATCTATTCCTTATTCTATCCGTGGTTCAGAAAATCTGTAAAACAAATTGTCACCATGCAGATACTGCAGCCTGACTCCCGAAATATCAGCATTCTGTAGGACTAATTGAAATGTGATGTTCTCATTATGACACAATTATTAAACTTTTTTTTTTTTTTTTAATCTTGTCAAATTGTTCACAACTACAGATTTAAAATATGTTTCTCCCTCAAGAAAGTCAAGTTTATTTATTTACTTCTTTCTTTATTTATTTATTTATACACACACACAAAAAAGTCACAATAAATCATGTTTGTTTGTTTTTTTGGTCTGTGATAACCTGTTCCATAGATATTGAACTGTATTGTGGAGTTCACTGATACTGATGACCAGTACACTGGTCAGTGCCTTAGGTCATCTGAGTTTTATAAGTTAGGCAGGTAGACAGGTAACTGTACTGTAAGCCAATCAAGACCACTTTCATCAAAAGAATCTGTAATGCATAGTAAATTGTGCATTTCACAAGGTATCAGTGATAACCTCTGATTTCCTCATAAGTGGTCTGTTGGTGAACTTTGCTAAGGGTCCCCATTTGATTAACTGTAGTTTGTCAGTCTCTCTGCTCCAGCTTTAATCCTCCTTCCAAACAGCCTTTTCTCTGGTCAGTCCATTAAAATTACTCTCAAAAATTGAGTCAGTGCTCAGATGTGAATCCCAAGGAATTTAGAACTTCAGACCTTCTCAACACACTGACACTGTTGATGTAGAACGATGTAGAGTCAGCTATTTGTTTTAGACCCTTCCATTTTAATGTGTGTTGTTGATTGACAGATGGTGCTCCACCTTCACTCTTGACCTGTGTGAAGCCTCTCCTCAGGTTTGCTCTAGCTGTAACTGTATGGAACCTTGTCACCTGACCTGAAGGCAGGTACATGTCTTTAACTTTGCTTGTTGTCATCATGGGGTCCAGTTTGGATACATACATGTGTCTCTCCTTGTGTCTCCAAAAGCTTTCCTCTCACTTTGCGTCAACAGAAACTTCACTTCTCCCCTCGTAGAAGTTGCCGTAGGTAGAGAAATAAAGATTAATTTAAAAAAATATATTGAGAAACTGATATTAGAATTGTTCTTTAATGAAACTATACCAAGAGATTAATTATATACAAATCTTAGAATACTAAAATATAACACACATAGATGTAAATGAGTGGACTGTCAAATTATACAGAGGCTGACTAGTGTCCACATTACAATTGTTTAAAATATATGAGGATTGTTTTTAATGGTTGGGTGATAGACAAGCATTAAAAACTTGACTTGTTAAAGGGGTTAAGTTGTGCTTTTTTAAATAGAATAATGTATTTTAAAACATTTCCCTGTGGTCTACATAAACTATAAATGCTATGCTTGGGTCTGAATTCTTCATTAATTCAACTCCACAGGTCCATCTTCAGCCCTATTTCTGAGTAATGACACCAGAAAGGTCTTTTTAAGTGCTGGCCCTTTAGATGCAAATGAGCCACTTTACATCCCACCCCCACCAGCTGTCAACTGTTCTACTCTGTCTCATTTCTCTATAGGCAGAAAAATGTTTATCGGAAGTGTTGACCTTATATGTGCAAATGTCATGACGTCACTAGTTATAGAGGCAACACGTGAAGGAATTAAAACAGGAAATCCACTTGATTTTTGCCAAAATAAATATAAAGATAGCTTTGCATTACCTGGAGGGTTCAAATTCAAACTTTTTTACTATTAGGGTCCCCAAATACACAAATAAATGTACCAAAGACAAATAAAAGTGGGTTTAGCAAAATGTGACCCCCTTAACACTCACCTGAAGTTATTGACCAGACTTAAGGTCAATAACTGCCTAATGTTTGGAACTCATGGCTATCCCCCAACACTTTTTCCTCCTGGTGATGCTTTGTCAGCCCTTTACTACAGATGCATCCAGTTGCTGCTGGTTTGTGGGTCTTTCTCCTCTCAGTTTACTCTTTGGTAACTGAAAAGCTGATCTGCTGGGCTGAGATCAGGTGACTGAGCCAGCCACTTAAGAACATCCCATTACAATAACTCTTCCACAAACAGGTCAAGCACTGTAATTGTGTAAAAATAGGTCAGAATTAATAGGGATTTTGAAGTCAAATACAATTAAATTGTCCTGCAGGAGGACCCCTAAACCACAACCTTTGAAACAAACACAGGGAAATCTCTACTGTGGCCCTGTGAGTAAAACCTTGTATTTGCGTGGGCCTGGGCTCTGAGTTCAACCTGTAACTAAGCGTACCCTCCCCAGATGCAGACCCAGGGGAGGACCAGAGAGGAGGAACAACACTGTCCATCAGAGGTGGAGAGAAAGGAGGGATGACTAATGACACAGATGAACAGTTAATAAGCTCCAAGAGCTGATACTTCTCTTTGCATTGTGTCTCTGTTTCACTGATGGAAACACATGAAGAAGCAGAGCTCTGTTTTCCAGAACTCTTCAATGCCTCCTGCCTGAAGCCAATGGTTTCTCAGACTGATGCCGCGGTCTATCACATCCTGCTGTTCACCTTCTCTCCGCTCACTTCGGCTCTCAACCTGATGGTCATCATCTCAGTCGCCCATTTCAGGCAGATATTTTTTGTCAACAAAGCTTTATTTTATGTTAGTTAATATAAACACTGAACTACATGCAGTGGTGAAAAAAGAGAATCTATATATATGCAAGAACAAAAGTAGTACACTGAAAACACTCTAAAGTTTATACATTTAAAACCTTATCGTTTACTGTACCTTTAATGTACATGTTGTGTTTATTGATGCAGATGTTTGAGGCTGAGCTCATAGTAACAGGTTTAATCAACAGCAGTGTGTCATATTAAATCATATGTAGATGATCAGGTTTGTGGTATTGATGTCCTGTGAAAACCACTTGTGTCTAAAAAGACAAATTTTCTGTTTCAGAAACAGGCCTGTTTTCAGCTCTGTGATAATGTACTGTAATCATCTGTTTATCCAAAGGGTTTTTAAGTAATCCAAGAAAACAACAGCATCAGTTCAATTTAAAAATCAAAATACCTTTATTGTCACTGCATACTTATTTTTGAGTATCAGTATCATAGACATTGATGTTTGAAATGTTCACGTCTGTTGAGATTTGGACATAAAATGGTTTTCACTGGACACAAAGATGAAAAAGTGTAATCTAAAAAGGAGCTAAAGCTCTCTGTCAGAGTAAAAAGCATCCCTTTAATCCAACTTTGTTGAAAAACAGGACTTGAAAATAAGTATTTAGTTACCATCCACCACTGGCTATATGTAGTAGATTTTACATTTCCCATGTCTTAATATTTGTTTAATGGTTTTTCTCTTCCCTCAGACAGCTCCACACACCCACCAACCTCCTCCTCCTCTCTCTGGCTGTGTCTGACCTCCTTGTAGGCCTGGTGCTGATGCCAGCAGAAATCCTCCTAAAAATGACCTGTTGGTTTCTTGGTGACTCCATGTGTTCTTTGTATACGTTTTTAGCTTGGTGGTCTGTTTCTGCATCAGTAGGAGACATGGTGCTCATCTCAGTCGACCGCTATGTTGCTATCTGTGACCCTCTGCATTACACGAATAAGGTCACTGTGAAAAGAGTTAAAGTTTGCATTTGTCTCTGTTGGTTTTGTTCTGGTTGTTTTTGTTTTGGTATTTTAAATGATGGCCTGACTCATTTGGGCAAGTATCGTATTTGTCAGGGAGAGTGTGTGATTTTTATTAACTTTGTCGCTGGTGCTATTGACCTTGTTGCAACTTTTATTCTTCCAATTTCTGCCATTATTGCTTTGTACATGAGTGTGTTTGTGGTGGCTGTGTCTCAGGCTCGTGCCATGCGTTCTCACATCACATCCATCACAGCCCAGCGTTCGGGGAAGGCAGTCGCCAACAAATCTGAGCTGAAAGCAGCCGGGAGTCTCGGTGTTCTTGTTGTTGTCTTCTTATCATGTTTCTGCCCTTTTTATATTTTGTCCCTAACAGACAACTCACTTATAGCTTCATTACCATATATGACTTTTGTTATGTATTTAAATTCATGTTTAAATCCTCTGATTTATTCCTTATTCTATCCTTGGTTCAGAAAAGCTGTTAGACTAATATTCACTTTGCAGATACTGCAGTCTGACTCTTGTGATTCCACCATGGTCTAGGAGTCAATGAAATGATGAGTCCTCACTGTGACAGAATGATTGAAGTTTAAAATGTGTTTTTTCCTTATGAGATTCAAATTATTTATGAAGAAAAAGATAGAAAAAAATATTTATGGGGATTTTCTTTTTGTAAGTTTTTCACTCTCAACCTCTTCTATATCAGTTTACGTTTATTGTGCAGTGCATTGATTATAAAAATCAGTATGCTGGTCAGGGGTATAAGGTCATTTATTAGGCAGGTAGGTAGATTGGAAGCTCTACTGTAGGTCAATAAGGATCATTTTCAGCAAAAAAAACAAAAACTGCTGCCCCCGCGACCTGGCCCCGGATAAGCCGAAGAAAATGGATGGATGGATGCCCACAACCTTAAAAGTTTTATTTCACCATACAGAGTGACATAAAGAGAGAAGGGATTTATTTCACTCATAACACACTTCACCACTGATAAACAACAACAGAGAAATACCTATTCACCCCTCGGTCTGGAAAAAGAACAACTTCATATTTATGAATGCTGGGATATCCCAGAGCAATTTTTACAGCGCACTGTCTCCATGACAACCAGTAGTGCACACAAAATCCTCATTTAATTAGGGCGGTCTCCAAGACTTTATGCCTGTTGTCATTTGCGCAGGCAATCTTAGTTGATCACCCGTGACACGCAAATCAATAGCATACACATTTTTTAGTGCGAGTAAGCACATTTGCACCCATTATTTGTGATCTTAGTAAATCAGGCCCTTTGACTCCTAAAGAAGTGTCTTCTGACCAGTTTTCTTGTCTTTGACATTCTTCAAATCCTAATTACCAAGCACACATGCACGGATGTTCATACGTGCGCACGCATGCAAACAGACACATGTACAAATGTAAATGACACCACTTATATTAAAATCTGCTTAGCTGACATGACCCAGGCAGAACAAATGCAAACATACTGACAACTTATGCTAAGCGATCCAACTGTCCAAGTAGCAGGTTCATTTTACAAGTAGATGGAGTGACAGCGGGGACGACCAATCACATGTTCATTAGCAAAACTGCAGAGCCAATCAGAGAGTGACATTTAGGTTAGAGGCAGGACTTGTAGCAGAGATCGACTGTTAACTCTTTGTGTGCCATAATCATTGACTAAACACTACGGACAGTGGTTGTATTGATAATGACTGTACAGTAGCGGCTGGATATTGGTAGGGGCGTGTCCCTAGCGTCCCTATGCAATTCTACGTCCCTGGTCATAGCTGTTTTCGTTCAGGTTCCACATTCAACCCAATTGTGATCTCAAGTAAAATAATAGCATAATAACCTATAAATAATGACTCCAAATTTAAATCAAAATTTCACTGTAAAAAGTCCTTATCGGATTGATAATTAACTCTTTCCCCGCCAGAGCATTTTCCAGTGAGTTGGTAGCCAGCGCCAGCCGTTTTGGTCATTTTCACTAATCTTTGGAGGCTGACTGAAAATGTTGTGTTAGGAGTATGTGAACACTGAATACATCAAAAGAAAGAACAGAACTTCAACTTTTAAACACAAAAAACGATTTTATTCTATCTTTATTCGTTCGTGAGATATAAACATTTGAATATTGGTCATTTTCAGGAAAAAACTGCATTTTGAGCAAAAAGCTGAGAAAATTGCATTTTTTTCAAAGATGTTGATTTTCAAGATAAAACTGATTTCCTATTTACATTTTTGACTCTTTCTTATTTACCAACAGTAACACTGTCTTCAAAATCACAAAATAAAATAATAATAACAGCAATAATAGTAACAAACAGATCTAAGATATCCCATCATTCCACAAAATGTTAGGGGAATCCACACCAAACTTTAGACCAAACATCTTCTAAAGCACCAGGTTCCTTATAAACTTTACACATTTACATACACCAATTATGAGTTTTCCACATATTCGTTTAGCTTTTTGATATAAACACTTCAATATTCCTCATTTTCAAGAAAAAAAGAAACAAATGCTCTAAATCCTGTAGATTTCTGGCCTTTGCTTGGCTGCACCAGGTCCTCCTGTTGGACCACCTGCTGTGTTTGATCTGTAAATAATTATATGGACATCTAGTTATTTATCTCTGTATGAATATATGAATTTACTTATTTCATACACAAGCCAAATCAAACAGTGTCTTACCTGTGTTCCTGCTGACATACAGCTGAATCTGTTGTGTGTCCTCAGTCTGAATCTGAACTCACTCTAACAGATGAACACTAGCTGTCCTTTGTCTTGTCCCATGTCTGTGTGTCTGTCTTCTCCTTGAATGTCCTCTATAAATGTCTCTTTTCTCTTCCTCCTGTCTGTCATTTTCTCTGTGTCATTCCGTGCCCCCCGCACCTCCGTCTCGGACCCGAGCCGATCCGTGTTCTGTGTCCATCTCCCTCACCTTCTATTTCTCCGTTCCTGTCTCTAAATGGTTCTTCTGTAGCTCCATCATATATTGAATTGTCAGACTCTGTCTCCATAATCATCTTTAAGGCTTTTGAAACTGTGCGCGGTTGCAGCAGAGTTTGCATTTCCTCATTCAGTGACTGGCGCTGGATGCGTTGCCATGGGATACGGTGACTCCAGTGCAAAAACATTAAACCCGGTCCTTCATTTTTCCGAAAAAGCTGCTTAATTGTTTGTTTTGGACAAAGGAAAGTAATTCACATGATCCGCAACACCTCCAACTACAGTATAACAGTGAAAACACGGATTGACGGAAAATCTCGTCATTGGCGGGGAAGCGTTGGGAAGGAATTGACGGAATATCTCGTCAATGGCGGGGAAAGAGTTAATTGGTATGAGCAAAACTAATCCCCCCCAAAAAAAAAATTGGATCGGAAGTAAAAAAATCCAGTTCAGGACATCACTAGCACAGAGGTTTCCACGTTCAGAGATTTCCACATCCACCGATCCACGTCTGGCAATCCACATCAAGTGTGTTCCCAAGGCCAGCATGTTCCCAAGGCTGGTGCGTCCTCCTAGGCTAGCATGTCCTTCCAGGCTGACATGGTCCCCATTGCCGGCGTCCCTCCACTGCCTGCGTCTCTCCAGTGCTGGTGTTTCAAAGGCCGGTGTCTCCTGTGTTCCAGCCCCAGTGTTTCGAGATGCCCCATTTCCAGATGCCCATGGGAGCACTGGACCTTGTCACCCCAACTCCCACCCACCCGGGGGGGGGGGGGGGTTAATTGTGTCATGGTCCGCTCCTGCATAGCCGCTGACCCCTACCTCAGACTCATTAGCAGACTCACCTGCTGTGTGCTGCACAGCTGCAGCACCTGCCCATCAGGAGCTCATATAAGGGGCTCCCCTGCAACTGTGCAGCATCAGATCATTTCATCTTATTTCACCTCATACCTCATGACTGTATCACCACCTGTTGAACTCTGGCGTTCATCTACCCTCAGGTTCTCAGTTGGTTCCTCAGTTTTGTTTTTCTGTTAAATAAACACTTTCTCCTTTCAACACCGTGCATGAGGTCATTCATTCTCTCCCACCTGAAAGGGTGTCCTGTGGGAGGTGCTATGGTTGTATGGGGTCTATGGCTCACTGCTACGGGCTATTAGATGCTTCCACGACCAGAGCCAGAACTTGGATTACTTCGCTGGTAGTACGTGTTCCCAGTGCGGATGGGACTCCACTAGGGCTGCCCGTTGTCACCAATTCTGTACATTATCTTTATGGACAGAATGTTTTGGCACAGCCAGGGGCAGAGGGGATACAGTTTTGGGGCCTCAGGGTCATATCTCTGCTTTTTGCAGATGATGGGGTCTTGCTGGTTTCATCAAAGTGTGACCTCCACCTTGCACTGGGACGGTTTGCAGCCAAGTGTGAAGCAGCCAGGATGAGGATTAGCACCTCCAAGTTTGAGGCCATGATCCTTAGCCGGAAAAGGCAGGATTATCTCCTCTGAGTTGGGGAAGACTTGCTACCCAATGTGAAGGAGTTTAAGTATCTTGAGGTCTTTTTCTAGAGTGAGGGAGCAATGGAATGTGAGACTGACTGGTGGATCAGGGTAATGCAAATGCTGTAACAGTCTGTTGTGGTGAGGGAGCTGAGCCTAAAGACAAACCTCTTGATTTGCCGTCGATCTATGTTCCGATCCTCACTTATGGTCATGAGCTGTGGGTAGTGGGGATGGCAAGATTATCCGATAAGCATCGATGCGCTGACACGTGCGTGCACGATCCGAGTGCACCAGTAGAGAAGCTGCGAGTGAATGAAAAGTTTGGAATGATATCGCGATGCATTGGTTATTGAATGTTTGTATCGATAAAATTCGATCCATTCAATAGAATATATTTTTACTTGCATTTAAAAGTGTTACTATTTATTTGGGTAAAGTTTTTCTTTCCTTCAGACCTACGTTAACGTGTGCCGCGGATTTGCAGATGTGCACACTGCACACTAACAGTCTGAGCTCCGTGGATGGACTGTGGCACAAGCGCCGCGGATGAATACTGTAATGTCTGTGTGTGAATCTGACAGACATAGAGGGAGGTGACCACATGAGTACGGTGGCCCAGAGGTGCAACAGGCCAAAAAATTATCCACTAGACGAAAAAAATTATCTACTACAAGAAAAAAAAAAGAGAACAGCCTAAAAAAATTATCCATGAGATGAAAAAAAATTATCTACTACAAGAAAAAAAAGAGAACAGCCCAAAAAAATTATCCAGTATAAGAAAAAAAAAAGAGAACAGCCTAAAAAAAATTATCCACTAGATGAAAAAAATTATCTACTACAAGAAAAAAAAGAGAACAGCCCAAAAAAAAAATTATCCACTATAAGAAAAAAAAAGAGAACAGCCTAAAAAAATTATCCACTAGATGAAAAAAATTATCTACTACAAGAAAAAAAACGAGAACAGCCTAAAAAAATTATCCACTAGATAAAAAAATTATCTACTTCAAGAAAAAAAAGAGAACAGCCTAAAAAAATTATCCACTATAAGAAAAAAAAGAGAACAGCCTAAAAAAAATGATCCACTACATGAAAAAAATTATCTACTACAAGGAAAAAAAAAAGAGAACAGCCTAAAAAAAATTATCCACTAGATGAAAAAAATTATCTACTACAAGAAAAAAAAGAGAACAGCCCAAAAAAAAAATTATCCACTATAAGAAAAAAAAGAGAACAGCCTAAAAAAATTATCCACTAGATGAAAAAAATTATCTACTACAAGAAAAAAAAACGAGAACAGCCTAAAAAAATTATCCACTAGATAAAAAAATTATCTACTTCAAGAAAAAAAAGAGAACAGCCTAAAAAAATTATCCACTATAAGAAAAAAAAGAGAACAGCCTAAAAAAAATTATCCACTACATGAAAAAAATTATCTACTACAAGGAAAAAAAAAAGAGAACAGCCTAAAAAAATTATCCACTAGATGAAAAAAATTATCTACTTCAAGAAAAAAAAGAGAACAGCCCCCAAAAAATTATCCACTGTAAGAAAAAAAAAGAGAACAGCCTAAAATAAATGATCCACTAGATGAAAAAAAATATCCCCTATAAGAAAGAAAAGAGACCAGCCAAAAAAATTATCCACTAAAAGAAAAAAAAAGAGAACAGGCAAAAAAAATTATCTACTAGCCCAAAAAATTATTCACTATAAGAAAAAAACAAAAGAACAGGTGAAAAAAATTATCTAGTATGAGAAAAAAAAGAGAGCAGCCCAAAAAAATATCCACTATAAGAAAAAAAAAAAACATCATTCACCTTTTCAATTACGGGGGCGCTGTTTACCCGAAAGGTGCCTTGCTTTAAAATTAAGGCCACCACAAAAAATAAAAGGATAGGCTGAAAAATTTTAAGGCTTTCGGCTAATGTGGCTAATGCTAAGGAAGTACCCCACCGGAAGTGGAGGTCGTGCACTAAAAAATAAAGTTATTTTAAAATATAGATATTTACATTAATATAGTTTGCAAAGCAGTTAAATGATTAAATACGGTTCCAGTGTCTGCTCAAGGTTAGGCATGGGCGTTAAATGGTTAAGGTTAGGGTTAGGGTATGGTTGGGGTTAGTTTTCAGTGGTAAATGGCCCTTGTGTGCACTGTGTGAAGGTTCGTTGCTAAGCTAATGCTAATGCGAAAAGTTGACGGCAACTTTGTGTTATTTTATTTTGAGAGGAGGAGAAGAGGAGCTTCCTGTGGAGCTCCACTATCATGGCATCGCCCATTTGTTTGCAGGTAGACCTCTCCTCCTCAACTCAAACGGAGTGTCTTTACTAACACTAGATCAAGAAGGACATTTTGTGGAGATAAAGATGTGTGCCGTGGTACCGCAGTGCCTCGGCACCTGGCAACGAACTGAGCTGTGGTACCGAGCCATGGTACGCGGTGCCGTGCTGGGGTACCTGGCACCGAGCCGTGGTACCGCGGTACGTCGCGGCACCAGCCGAGGTGCCACGGCACCTCGCGGCATCAACCGTGGTGCTGCACCAGCCGAGGTGCCACGGTACCTTGCGGGATCAGCCGAGGTGCCACGGCACCAGGTGTCGGTGCCGCAATATGCACTTGCTGTCTCTCAACAAATGGGCGATGCCATGACAGTGGAGCTCCACAGGAAGCTCCTCTTCTCCTCCTCTCAAAATAAAATAATTTTAGAACTTCTTGTAGCGAATATTCATCAAAAATGATATTGAATGTCAGGCAGTTGAACAATTCAACACCGTAATCACACAATTGTTTACTCGCACTGGTAGTTCACAAAGTTGCCGTCAACTTTTCGCGTTAGCATTAGCTTAGCAACGAACCTTCACACAGTGCACACAAGGGCTATTTACCACTGAAAACTAACCCCAACCATACCCTAACCCTAACCTTAACCATTTAACGCCCATGCCTAACCTTGAGCAGACACTGGAACCGTATTTAATCATTTAACTGCTTTGCAAACTATATTAATGTAAATATCTATATTTTAAAATAACTTTATTTTTTAGCGCACGACCTCCACTTCCGGTGGGGTACTTCCTTAGCATTAGCCACATTAGCCGAAAGCCTTAAAATTTTTCAGCCTATCCTTTTATTTTTTGTGGTGGCCTTAATTTTAAAGCAAGGCACTTTTCGGGTAAACAGCGCCCCCGTAATTGAAAAGGTGGATGATGTTTTTTTTTTTCTTATAGTGGATATTTTTTTGGGCTGCTCTCTTTTTTTTTCTCATAGTAGATAATTTTTTTCACCTGTTCTTTTTTTTTTTTCTTATAGTGAATAATTTTTTGGGCTAGTAGATAATTTTTTTTTTGCCTGTTCTCTTTTTTTTTTCTTTTAGTGGATAATTTTTTTGGCTGGTCTCTTTTCTTTCTTATAGGGGATATTTTTTTTTCATCTAGTGGATAATTTTTTTTGGGCTGTTCTCTTTTTTTTTTTCTTATAGTGGATAATTTTTTTAGGCTGTTCTCTTTTTTTCTTGCAGTAGATAATTTTTTTGTCTAGTGGATAATTTTTTTAGGCTGTTCTCTCTTTTTTTTTTCCTTATAGTGGATAATTTTTTTGGGCTGTTTTTCTCTTTTTTTTCTTGTAGTAGATAATTTTTTTCATCTCGTGGATAATTTTTTTAGGCTGTTCTCTTTTTTTTTTTTCTTGTAGTAGATAATTTTTTTCATCTTGTGGATAATTTTTTTAGGCTGTTCTCTTTTTTTTCTTGTAGTAGATAATTTTTTTCATTTAGTGGATAATTTTTTTAGGCTGTTCTCTTTTTTTTTTCTTGTAGTAGATAATTTTTTTCATCTAGTGGATAATTTTTTGGCCTGTTGCACCTCTGGGCCACCGTACATGAGGTTTCTGAACGTGTACTTCTTACTATATCAGCTGTGTTGAATACTGCTGTACATACCAGAGATACTTCCTTAAACAGTGTCATACAGATCCAACAGCCCATCCCAGAATACCTTGCACAGGTGTCTCTTAAAGTGACAGAACCTTTTTCTGTTTTACCTTCATTACAAATACATTACATTACAAACTGATTTGGTGAGGGAGCAAGAAGTTGAGTATTTGAAACATGCAGAGAAACGACTTTGGAAACAAAGTGCTGACTTTTTCATCTGACTGAATGTGTGGCACGTGTTCTGAAACTGAACTAAAGCCACTTTGTAAAAAGTCATGGTCTTATTTGATAAATAAATAATCATGCTCATTGAATTGCACTGCATTTTTTTTTTTTACCAGAATGAATGTGTTCAATCAGAATGTGCTTAATTACTCTGTATCGTGATTTGGGTGTGAATCGTATCGCATCTTGAGATGCCATACACGTATCTTTAATATATTGGATTGGAGATGCTGTATCGAGATGTATATCGTATCGGCCTTACAACTAAGATTCCCAACTCTAGTGGGTAGTGATCCAAGGACAAGATCAAGGATTGAACCAACCAATGGAAATGGGTTTCCTCTGCAGGGTGGCTGGATTTTCCCCAGTAAGAAGAACCCAGGTAAGGTGAGGAGTTTGACCATCCAGAAGGAGCTCAGAGTAGAGCCGCTGCCCCTCCACATCAAAAGAAGCCAGTTGAGGTGGTTCAGGCATCTGGTCAGGATACCTCTGTGGCGCCTCCCTGGTGAGGTGTTCTGGGCATATAAAACGGGAAGGAGACCTGGAGGCAGACCCAGGACACACTGAAGGGATTACAATGGGGGGAAAACGTATTAAACACATCAACAGTTTGTCCTGACAAAATGTTGATGTGTTTACTGGAAGTAAATGTATTTTCGATGAGCGTATTAAAGTGAAATTTTCACCAGACTTTGGTATTAACTCAAAAAATCCAGGCAAAATAATCTAATCATTAAAGTCGATATATCAATAAAGTTATGTGCAATAAAGTGGAATGAAACAGGAAAATGTCATATCAGCTCCCAGACGTTAATCTGGTTTTGTCTGTCTTGTCTGTCATTTCCTGTTTCATTTTGTTAAGTCCTCCTCATGTGTCATGTCTGGTGTCTTTGCTTCCTGTTCCTAATTTTCCCCACCTGCGTGATTACCTTTCCCCGTCCTGATTTGTTACACCTGTGTCTCGTTTTCTTCCCTCCCTCTTGTGTATTTAAGCCCTGTGTTTTCCTTTGTCCAGTGCCAGTTCATATTCTCCTCGTGTGATACTTACCAGCGTTTTTGGATCCTGTTTGCCTGTTTTTAACCGGGATTGCCTTTTCTGACTCCTGCCTTTTTGCCCAACCCTAGTCTGTGCCTCTGCCTCCAATGATTCTACGTGTGTTCGACCTTTTGCCTGATTTACTGGTACGTGAGCCTGCCTGTTCCTTATGTCCTGTTGCCTTTCCGTTTGCCTCTCTGTGTATGACCTGGTTCGAATACTGACTGTCCTCTGCTTTCCCCTAGTCAGGTTACCGACGCGTGTTACCGGCCCGGGCTGTGCGGTCCAATCTCCGGTCCTGTCTCCGGATCCTGTGAAGAGTCTGGGACTCTGTGTTTTCAAGGATCTGCTTATTAATATTATCAGTGACTTGTCAGTTGATATTGTGTTGAATAAACACTGAACTTTTGCATCTGTCTCCAGGTCTTGCAACTGGGTTCAGTTTCTGTACTCTGACCATTACAGAAAAAAGAATTGAACACACTAAGAAAAAGCAGTACAACACAGCAAGGAAAAGTAAGGAACCAGATGAAAATTGTAAGTAATTAGGAGGCAATTCTACCTTCAATCTGTGCTAATTAATGTCAGTTGGGTTAAAATATATTGATGAGCTTTCAAAGTGTTTTTACCGTTGGCCCTCACCACAGGGTATTGTGATCAGTTTGTCATCTGTCTGTCTGTCCATCCGTATGTGCAACAACTTTGGACTGAAGGCCTAGGGTTTTCAACTGCAGGCACATTATGGTTTTTGTTACCAAGGTGCTGGGTTAAAGGAAAGAGCTCCCTCAAGTACTTCACAACCAGATTGTTGCAAAAAATGAAAATGAAATTGGATACAGACATATTTCACAACTTCTAAATCTTCCAATATGCACCACTAGGGGCATGAACCAGTAAGTGGAAGCAGCATCACTTCACCATCAACCAGCCACGCACAGGAGCTCCTCACAAGATCTCTGATCAGGGAGTCAGAAGGATAATTAGAATAATAGCAATTGATCCAAGGACCACCAGGAAAGAGCTCCAGAAAGACTTGGAGGCAGCAGGTACAACTGTGACTGAGAAGACAATTGGCAATGCACTGCACTACCATAGCCTCTGGGCACGGTCAGACCGCAAGAAAAAAACACGCTTAGTTTGTCAAACAATATTTGGAGAAGTCAGTGAACTACTGGGAGCACGTGCTCTGGTCAGATGAGACCAAAATTGAACTTTTTGGCTGTCACACAACACAAAATGTTTGGAGGACAAATGGCACTGCACATCGCCCAAATAACACTATACCAACATTGAAGTTTGGAGGTGGAAGTACCATGTTCTGGGGCTGTTTCTCCTCTCATTGTACTGGCAGACTTCCTTCATATCATTGAAGAAACAATGAATGGAGCCATATACAGAGAGATTCTTGAAATAATAATAATGGATTAGATTTATATAGTGCTTTTCTATGAACGCATACTCAAAGCGCACACAGTGGATCCATTATTCATTCACTCTTACATCCTCCCTCTGGTGGTGATAAACTACATATGTAGCCATAGTTGCCCTGGGGCAGACTGACGATAGCGTGGCTGCCAGTCTGCGCCTCTGACCACCACCGAACATTCACACACATTCATACACCAGTGTGAGTAGCAGCACTGGAGGCAAGGGGGGTGAAGTGTCTTGCCCAAGAACACAACAGCACATGGACAGAGCGGGATTCGAACCGCCAACCCTTCGGTTATTGGACGACCCGCTCTACCATCTGAGCCATGGCCTGTTGTCATCCTTTAGGAGGCTGAGAATGAGATGAGGGTGGATATTCCAGCAGGATAACAATCTAAAGCATACGACAAAGGAAACCTACAACTGGTTTCAGAGAAAGCAAATCAACTTCCTGGAATGGCCCAGTTAATCACCTGACTTAAACCCAACTGAACATTTGTGAAAGCATCTGAAAATCCACATTCACAAGAGGGCCCCTTGCAATTTTCCAGATTTAAAGAGAATCTGTGTACATGAAGGGGAGAAAATCACACCTAAATACTCCAGGAGATTAGTTACTTCTTACAAAAAGTGCCCTGAAGCTGTCATTACAAACAAAGGTTTCTCCACTAAGTATTGAATTTATTAGTTAGTGTGTTCAATCATTATTTCCTGTTTCATTCCACTTTATTACACATAACTTTATTTACATATGGACATATGTAATGTTTAGATTCTTTGTCTGGGTTTCTTGAGTTACTACCAAACTCTGGTGGAACTACTTTTACCGGGCAAAATGTTGATGTGTTCAATAATTCCCCCCATTGTATATCTCTTGGCTGGTTTTGGAATGCTTTGGAATCCTCCAGGAGAAGCAGTAGGAGGTAGCTGGGGAGAGGGAAGTCTGAGCTTCTCTGCTTGAGCTGATGACCTCATGACCTTGACCTGGATAAGGAGAAGATGGATGGATGGATGGATGGATGGATGGATGGAATAAACACATCAGGTGAATCAAATATAGGTTTCTTGGAAATGTCAAAAAATGTGAATAAAACCAGAACTGGTGAGAGGTTATTCACATGTGGAGATGCAGAGGTAACCTCCAGACAAATTGTTCATGTTCGAAGGTCTGTAGAACACTAGCTGGGAGTTGGATATCCTACCTATATTGACTCATCTCTCAAGGTGATATACCTCCACATTATGTTCTTCATAGCACAAAAAGACAGACCTGAACTTCACACATATACATGTAGCCACACAGAAATGTATTTTGACATCATCACAGTAGATTTGAAATGAAATATGAACTGAAGAGTGGACTTGCATCTTAATTCAAGAAATTTTTTAACAATATTAGTATTAACTCTTTAGGATTTACAATGTTAAACTTTGTCCCTCCATACAGAGACTCAGAATTAATTGGACAAAGTAAGATTGTTATAAATATGAGAATTGTTTTTAATACTTTGGTGAAAGTCAAGTATTAAAAACTTGCAGCTTTGCAGGACCTGGGGGGTTCAAATTCAAACTTTTTGAACTAGTAGGGTCCAAATACACAAATAAATATACCAAAGACTAATAAAAGTGGGTTTAGCAAAATATGACCCCTTTAATATTGACCTGAAGTTATTGACCAGACTTCAGGTCAATAACTGCCTGAAGTTTGGAAGTCCTGGATATCCCCTAACGCTGAGTTTCCTCCTGGAGATACTTTGTTGGGCCTTTCCTACAGATGCCTCTAGTTCAGGGGTCACCAACCCTGGTCCTCGAGGGCTACTATCCTGCATGTTTTAGATGTATCCCTCTTCCAACACACCTGATTCAAATGATAAGCCTATTATCAAGCTCTGCAGAAGCCTGATAACAACCGTCAGGTGTGCTGGAAGAGGGAAACATTTAAAACATGCAGGATAGTAGCCCTCGAGGACCAGGATTGGTGACCCCTGCTCTAGTTGCTGCTGATTTGTGGGTCTTTCTGCCCTCAGTTTCGTCTTCAGTAACTGAGAGGCTGCTCTGTTGGGTTGAGATCAGGTGACTGAGCTGGCCACTGAAGAACATCCCATTTCAGTAACTCTTCCACAAACAGGTCAAACACTGTATCTGTCTAAAAATAGGTCAAAATTAATAGGGATTTTGAAGTCAAATAAAATGAAATTGTCCTGCAGGAGGACCCCTAAACCACAGCCCTTGAAACAAATGTCACAGGTGGAAATGTTTCACTTTATTTGCATGGTATGATTTTTATGTGTTTTTCTTGATTTATTTGCACGCTTTAAATTATGATTTTGACAGTGTTCCAGTTCTGTTGCTGTGGTGTTTTTTGCTCGGACTTTGTTTTGTGTTATATTCTACCATTCCCCCATCAAGTGAAACTGAAACATTGATGAGAGACACCTGTGACCAACTGTAATGACTTGGGATTGGTGGACAGGGCACACACTGCCAATTTTGAACTGATATGAAAAAGGTGTGAGTAGAGAGGACACAGAAAAAAAGAAGCAACGGAGGACACACAGGAACAGAACAGGACAGGGAAGAGACAAGGAATGGCGGAGCAAGTGGAGTGTGTTTTGGACGGGGCGGTGTTCAGAAGTGAAACCAGTCCGTGGAGGAGCGGTGTGACTGAGGACAGCAAGAGACGTAAACAAACAATAAGTAAAGGAAAGTGAGCTGAGTCAAAAGTACAGAGTGTGTGAGCTGACTAGTGTTGGACGCCCCGAGTCTGAGAGCAGGGTATGCTTTGTGTGTCCTGCAGCATGTGTTGACGGAGGATCGAGCAGCAGGGCCAAGACGGAGCAGCCAATGGCCACAGGGCCTCGTCCCCTTTCATTTTAAAAGACTGGACTTTTTTATATCTAAATTTTTTAAATTCAATACTGTTTTTAATGTTTTTTAAAGCATTGTTTTTCCCAGTAAAACCATTTTATGACTTGTATATCTGCCCTGTGGCTTTTCTCAACAATATCATTTGCTCATATATTTGAATCTCACACTACAGTGTGACATAAACATAGGGGAATCCCTACTGTGGCCCTGTGAGTAAAACCTTGTATTTGCATGGACCTGGGCTCTGAGTTCAACCCGTAACTAAGCGTACCCTCCCCAGAGGCAGACCCAGGGGAGGACCAGAGAGGAGGGACAACACTGTCCATTAGAGGTGGAGAGAAAGGAGGGATGACCAAGAACACAGATAAACGATTAGTAACCTCTGAGAGCTGATACTTCCTTCTGCATTGCGTCTCGGTTTCACTGATGGAAACACATAAAGAAGCAGAGCTCTGTTATCCAGAACTCCTCAATACCTCTTGTGTGAAGCCAGTGGTTTCTCAGACTGAAGTCCTGCTCTATCACATCCTGCTGTTCATCTTCTCTCCGCTCACTGTGGCTCTCAACCTGATGGTCATCATCTCAGTCTCCCATTTCAGGCAGATATATATATATTTTTTTGTCAACAAAGTTTATTTATGTTAATCAGCTAATATATACACTGAACTACATGCAGTGGTGGAAAAAGAAAATCTTTAAGCAAAAAAAAAAAAAAAAAAAAAAGTACACTGAAAACACTCTAATTTGACTAAAGTTCATACATTCACAGACCTTATCGTTTACTGCAGCTGTAATGTTCATGTTGTGTTTATTGATGCAGATGTTTGAGGCTGAGCTCATAGTAACAGGTTTAATCAACAGCGGTGTGTCATATTAAATCATATGTAGATGATCAGGTTTGTGGTATTGATGTCCTGTGAAAACCACTTGTGTCTAAAAAGACAAATTTTCTGTTTCAGAAACAGGCCTGTTTTCAGCTTCGTGATAATGTACTGTAATCTTCTTTTTATCCGAAGGGTTTTTAAGTAATCCAAGAAAACAACAGCATCACTTCACTCTAAAAATCTAAATACCTTCATTGTCATTGCATGCATGTTTTTGAGTATCAGTATCGTGGACACTGATGATTGAAGTGTTCAAGTTTGTGGAGATTTGGACATAAAATGGTTTACACTGGACACAAGTGTAGTCTAAAAAGGAGCTAAAGCTCTCTGAAGAATGTCAGAGTAAAAAGTATCCTTTTTACCTCTGAGATGTAGTGGAGTTGAAAAATGAAGTTCAATAACAGTATAAATGCATCCAATTTTAATGAAACACAGGACTTGAGAAAACATTTAGTTACCGTCCACCACTGGCTACATGTAGTAGATTTTACATTTCCCATGTTTTAATATTTGTTTCATGATTTTTCTCTTCCCTCAGACAGCTCCACACACCCACCAACCTCCTCCTCCTCTCTCTGGCTGTGTCTGACCTCCTTGCAGGCCTTGTGATGATGCCGGGAGAAATCCAAGTAAAACTGTCCTGTTGGTTTCTTGGTGACTACATGTGTTCTTTGTATACATTTTTAGCTTGGTTGTCTGTTTCTGTGTCAGTAGGAGACATGGTGCTCATCTCAGTCGACCGCTATGTTGCTATCTGTGACCCTCTGCATTACACTAATAAGGTCACTGTGAAAAGAGCTAAAGTTTGTGTTTGTCTCTGTTGGTTTTGTTCTGGTTGTTATTGTTTTGGTATTTTGAATGATAACCTGATTGATCCAGGCAAGTATCATCTTTGTCAGGGAGAATGTGTGATTTTTCCTAACTCCGTCGCCAGGGCTATTGACCTCTTTGCAACATTTATTCTTCCAATTTCTGCCATTATTGCTCTGTACATGAGTGTGTTTGTGGTGGCTGTGTCTCAGGCTCGTGCCATGCGTTCTCACATCACATCCATCACAGCCCAGCATTCAGGGAAGGCAGTCGCCAACAAATCTGAGCTGAAAGCAGCCCGGAGTCTTGGTGTTCTTGTTGGCACCTTCTTAATATGTTTCTGCCCTTATTATATTGTGACTCTAACAGACAACAGAAGTGTTCCTTCATTACCCTTTTATCTGACTTTTATTTTGTATTTAAATTCATGTTTAAATCCTCTGATTTATTCCTTATTCTATCCTTGGTTCAGAAAAGCTGTTAGACTAATATTCACTTTGCAGATACTGCAGTCTGACTCTTGTGATTCCACCATGGTCTAGGAGTCAATGAAATGATAAGTCCTCAGTGTGATAGAATGATTGAAGTTTAAAATGTTGTTGTTTTTTTTCCTTATGAGATTCTAATTATTTAAGAAGAAAATACTTTAAAAAATAAAATATATACAGGGTGGGGAAGGAAAATTTACAAAATTTTAGGCAGGGATTGAAAGACAGTGTATGACCAATTAGTTTATTGAAAGTCATGAGAATTTATTTGCCACAAGAAAATTTACATAATAGAAAATGTTTTTATTCTGTGTCCTCCTTCTTTCTCAATAACTGCCTTCACACGCTTCCTGAAACTTGCGCAAGTGTTCCTCAAATATTTGGGTGACATCTTTTCCCATTCTTCTTTAATAGTATCTTCCAGACTGTCTCGTAATAGTTTTGCTCATAGTCATTCTCTTCTTTCCATTATAAACAGTCTTTATGGACACTCCAACTATTTTTGAAATCTCCTTTGGTGTGACGAGTGCATTCAGCAAATCACACACTCTTTGACGTTTGCTTTCCTGATTACTCATATGGGCAAAAGTTTCTGAAAAGGTATGGATAATAGTGTTAGGTATGATTATGACATCAATATATGTTTGGTTTCAAAACAGTTGACGTAGTGCCTGCTGAGAAAAAAACAACTAAATGTTCATTGTAAATTTTGCTTCCCCACTGTGTGTATGTATATATATATATATATATATATATATATATATATATATATATATATATATGTATATGTATATATATAATTTTTTTTATTTATTTTTTTAAGGTTTATGGAGATTTTTTTTCTGCGAGTTTTTCACTCTCACCCTCTTCTATATCAGTTTAAGTTTATTGTGCAGTGCATTGATAAAGGTAAAATAAAAATGAAAAAATGCTGGTCAGGGGTATGAGGTCATTTATTAGGCAGGTAGGTAGATTGGAAGCTCTACTTTAGGCTACTAAGGGCCATTTTCAGCAAAAACAGTAATCCGCTAACTATGTATAGTGTCAGTTCAGAGTCTCTTAGTACTGTGTTTTCCAACAAACCTCATTCAAGGCCCATATTAGATTTCTTTTTCTTCCTACTCTTTGTTTTCCAGCTGCAATCCGCTTTTGCAACCCACCTCAACCAAATATACATCTGACTATGTCATGTCTTTATTTAACCAGGAAGTCCCATTGAGATTAGAAATCTCTTTTGCAAGGGAGACCTGGCCAAGGTAGCACTCAAGCAAAGTCCAAACAACATAAAACACATACATGATACACAATTAACAATAAAACACAATAACAACTCTTCACTGTTATAATGGGAAAATTTTTCAAAGTTGCACCAAATCCAGAATCAGATCCAGAACAAATTAATTTCAATACCTTGTGTTGACATCATCATACAGAAGCTGTATACCAAGTTTGAAGTCAATCTGAACTGTAGTTTTGGAGAAAAAGACAATTGAAATTTTTTCCCCATAAGAGCCCATATTAAATTTTCCGTCAGTTCCCGGATCCGGAGGAAGATCCTGATCAGCATGTGGCCATTATGTTTTGGTCATCTCCCCATCAGGGCTGGACTGTAGAAATTTACACTTGATATAATTTATGTTTACTGAGTTATTGCATCAATCCACGTCCTATCTCTTATAATGGGGACATTTTTCAAAGTCGCACCAAATCCAGAATCAGATCCAAATAATTTCACTAACTTTTGTTGACATCATAAAGTAGCTGTATACCAAGTTTGAAGTCAATCGGAATTGTAGTTTCGGAGAAGAAGACTATTGAAATTTTTGTAATGGACGACAAACGACAACGACGGACGCCACATGATGACAATAGCTTACGGCCTGTCAGCTGGTAAGCTAAAAAACAGTGACATTCCTCCATCACTGCATTCTCCATGACACTTTTAAAATCATTAATAGAAATTAATGCATTTGTTTTTTTTTTTTATTTTAGTTTTGCTTTATCACTGATACGTGCTCTGTTATGTTATGTTCACTCTGTACTGTGGTCCTATACCTATGTATTACCTGTATAGTAGAATAGACAAGTATCATTTGGCCTGAAGTCCTTGTGTAAAACACAAATTTGGAGGAGTCTAAATAGAGGCATTATGGGCTGAACAGGGCGAAACTTCATTAACTGTAACCAGGGCTGGCTCTAGTCATTTAGGAATGTTTCTTTCCTTTTTTTTGTTTTTAAGACAGAACATGAGAAATTATCACATTACCAGTAGTATTACTTCGTTATTTACAGTTATTATTGCAATTTTCTTTTCTTTTTTGGGCTATCAGCAGCGCCTCCTACAGCAGTTGGCCCCCTAGGTAACTGCCTATTAAGTCACATGACTTTTTTTGTTGTTGCCGCCTGTGACGTAGGCTGGCAATTTAGCGGTCGGAGACAAGTGAAAGGAGGAAGGAGTCGAGGCAGAGGCAGGAGATGGCGTGGTCCACAATTTTTAAAATATTTTCAATAATCCTTTTTCCCAAACAAAGTGCAAGTGCATATGGAGGTCAGAGCAGCAGTGTCTTCTCCAGCAGCAGAAGCCCACCTGATGGAAATGGGCGCCTTTTATAGTGTTCAGCCAACTGGATAAAACCACTACAACTCCACAGGGGATTTACAAATCTACATATATTGTTAAAACTAACCTAAAACCTCCATAACTAAAACCCACAACCATAACCTATATAAAACCCAAGCTATATACCTAAAAACTCTAAACCCAAACACCTAAGATAAATAAAAACCCATAAACCAATAAAATACAACTGGCTCCCCCACACATTTCCCTCCCTTGGTCCAGGCTGGAACCTTCTTAAGGTTGGTTGTTCATGCAGGGACTCTTTTCAGTGACAGACATGGACACAAGGATAGGGTAAGTACAAACACACTAACACCATTCACTAAACACTTGAAAATTCACTAACACAGACACTAAACAAAGTTAAACTTAAATATTGCACATTTATATTGCACTACCTCTGTTTGTGACCTAATTTATGTCTCCCTTTTTCTCCAGGGCCAAGAAGTCATCAATTAAAATACTAGCGCCACTGGATGTAAAAACTGAAAAGGAAAGACAATAAAATCATTTAACTCCTTTTAAAACCAGTCATGTGCAATTACGTTTGTATGTGCAAATACGTTTGTTTAAAGTGCTGCGCTATCAAAAACTACGTGTGCAAATTAAAGTGCTCAAGTGAAACAAGGTGCCTGTATTTATACTGAACAGTAACAAACAGCTGTTTGTCACACCGCCATCTTTACAGCCACCGAGGGGAATGGCTTGTCAGATGCAAGTCTTTTATCTCTCTGCTGATGAACAGCAGCAGTGTGAGCTTGGCATGACCATTTATGTGTCTGTCACACTTGGTTGGATATCACTCCAATCAGTTTACCCTGGGACGCTTTAGATTGGCAAAGTTAGGTGTCAATCAAAAGGTAACAAGTTGGTCTGTCAGTCTCAGCAGAAAAAGTAAATTATGGAGGATTTCTTCGAGGAAAATTGAAAAAAAAATCACCAACAATGATCTCAGGTTGGACAAATATCCATGCATGCATATCCAAGCATCTGAAAATCCACATTCACAAGAGGGTCCCTTGCAATCTTCAATATTTAAAGACAATCTGTGTAGATGAATGGGAGAAAGTCACACCTAAATACTCCAGGCGATTAGTTACTTCTTACAAAAAGTGCCCTGAAGCTGTCATTACAAACAAAGGGTTCTCCACTAAGTATTGAATTAATTAGTTATAGTGTGTTAAATCATTTTCTCCTGTTTCATTCCACTTTATTACAGATAACTTTATTTACATATGGACTTAAATGTTTGAATTCTTTGTCTGGGTTTTTTGAGTTACTACCAAACTCTCATGGAAATAGATTTACTGGGGAAAATGTTGATGTGAGCAGAAGTAGGCATGTAAAAACCAGAGGGGGGGTTGATCCCCCCACACACCCCCAAGAAATCGCACCCTGCATGTACAGTCACACAGATATGTATTTTGACATCACCACAGTAGATTTCAAATGAAGTATGAACTGAAGAGTGGACTTGCATCTTAATTCAAGAAATTTTAACAATATTAGCATTATGTGAGTTAACTAGAACATCCCATTACATTCACTCTTCCACAAACTTAGGTCAAACATTGTAATTATCTGAAAATAGCTCAAAATTAACCGGGATTTTGAAGTGAAATAAAATGAAATTGTCCTGCAGGAGGACCCCTAAACCACAACCATTGAAACAAACACAGGGAAATCCCTACTGTGGCCCTGTGAGTAAAACCTCTTATTTGCGTGGACCTGGGCTCTGAGTTCAACCTGTAAATAAGCGTACCCTCCCCAGATGCAGACCCAGGGGAGGACCAGAGAGGAGGGAGAGAGGAGGAACAACACTGTCCATCAGAGGTGGAGAGAAAGGAGGGATGACCAAGAACACAGATAAACAGTTAATAAGCTCCAAGAGCTGATACTTCTCTTTTCATTGTGTCTCTGTTTCACTGATGGAAACACATGAAGAAGCAGAGCTCTGTTTTCCAGAACTCCTCAATACCTCCTGCCTGAAGCCAGTGGTTTCTCAGACTGATGCAGTGGTCTATCACATCCTGCTGTTTACCTTCTCTCCGCTCACTGTGGCTCTCAACTTGATGGTCATCATCTCAGTTGCCCATTTCAGGCAGATATTTTTTTGTCAACAAAGCTTTATTTTATGTTAATTAGTTAATATATACACTGAACTACATACAGTGGTGGAAAAAGAAAATCTTTATTTAAGCAAAAACAAAAGTAGTACACCTAAAACACTCTTTTTTGACTAAAGTTTATTTACCTAATCGTTTACTGCAGCTGTAATGTACATGTTGTGTTTACTGATGCAGATGTTTGAGGCTGAGCTCATAGTAACAGGTTTAATCAACAGCAGTGTGTCATATTAAATCATATGTAGATGATCAGGTTTGTAGTATTGATGTCCTGTGAAAACCACTAGTGTCTGAAAAGTCAAAATTTCATAGTTTCAGAAAAACAGGCCTGTTTTTAGCTTTGTGATAATGTACTGTAATCTTCTTTTTATCCAAAGGGTTTTTAAGTAATCCAAGAAAACAACACGGTCAATTGGTTCTAAAAATCTAAATACATTCATTGTCATTGCATACATGTTTTTGAGTATCAGTATCATGGACATTCACGTTTGAAATGTTCAAGTCTGTGGAGATTTGGACATAAAATGGTTTTCACAGGACACAAAGATGATGAAAAAGTGTAATCTAAAAAGGAGCTAAAGCTCTCTGAAGAATGTAAATGAGTAAAAAGTATGTATGATGTAGTGGAGTTTAAAAATGAAATTGAATAACTGTGCAAGTGCATCCAATTTTATTGAAAAAGAGGACTTGAGAAAACATATTTAGTTCCCCTCCACCACTGGCTACATGTAGTAGATTTTACATTTCCCATGTTTTAATATTTGTTTCATGATTTTTCTCTTCCTTCAGACAGCTCCACACACCCACCAACCTCCTCCTCCTCTCTCTGGCTGTGTCTGACCTCCTTGTAGGCCTCGTGATGATACCGGGAGAAATCCTCAGAAAAATGTCCTGTTGGTTTCTTGTTGACTCCGTGTGTTCTTTGTATATATTTTTAGCTTGGTTGTCTGTTTCTGCATCAGTAGGAGACATGGTGCTCATCTCAGTCGACCGCTATGTTGCTATCTGTGACCCTCTGCATTACACTAATAAGGTCACTGTGAAAAGAGTTAAAGTTTGCATTTGTCTCTGTTGGTTTTGTTCTGGTTGTTATTGTTTTGGTATTTTAAATGATAACCTGACTCATCCAGGCAAGCATCGTATGTGTCAGGGAGAGTGTGAGAGTTATGTTTACTTTTTCACCAGTGCAGTTGACCTTGTTGCAACATTTATTCTTCCAGTTTCTGCCATTATTGCTCTGTACATGAGTGTGTTTGTGGTGGCTGTGTCTCAGGCTCGTGCCATGCGTTCTCACATCACATCCATCACAGCCCAGCGTTCAGGGAAGGCAGTCGCCAACAAATCTGAGCTGAAAGCAGCCCGGAGTCTTGGTGTTCTTGTTGTTGTCTTCTTAATATGTTTCTGCCCTTTTTATATTGTGACTCTAACAGACACCTCATTTATTCCTTCATTAGTCTTTTACATGACTTTTGTTATGTATTTAAATTCATGTGTAAATCCCCTGATTTATGCCTTATTCTATCCTTGGTTCAGAAAAGCTGTTAGACTAATATTCACTTTGCAGATACTGCAGTCTGACTCTTGTGATTCCACCATGGTCTAGGAGTCAATGAAATGATGAGTCCTCACTGTGATAGAATGATTGAAGTTTAAAATGTGTCTTTTTGTCCTTATGAAATTCTAATTATTTATGAAGAAAAAAAAAATGTTCACTGGGATTGTTTTCTGTAAGTTTTTCACTCTCAACCTCTTCTATATCAGTTTATGTTTATTGCGCAGTCCATTGATAATAAAGGTCAGTATGCCGGTCAGGGGTAAGGTCATTTATTAGGCAGATAGGTAGATTGGAAGGTCTACTGTACATCAATAACAACCATTTTCAGCAAAAAAAAAACAAACAAAAAAAACCTGTAACTGTATAGTGTCAGTTCAGTTTTCCAACAAACCTCATTCAAGGCCCATATGAAATTTCTCTTGCTTCCTACTCTTTCTTTTCCAGCTGCAATCTGCTTTTGCAACCCACCTCAACCAAATATACATCTGACTATGTCATGTCTTTATCACTGATACCTGCTCTGTTATGTTATGTTATGTTCACTCTGTACTGTGGTCTTATACCTATGCACTACCTGTATAGTAGAATAGACAAATATCATTTGGCCTGAAGTCCTTGTGTAAAACACAGATGAGGAGGAGTCTGAATGGAGGCATTGTGGGCTGAACAGGGTGAAACTTCATGACCTGTAACCAGGACCGGCTCTAGCCATTTTGGTGCCCTAGGCGAGATACGAATTTTGCTCCCCACACACACACACACACACACACACACACACACACGAGTGCATTAACAGGAAAGCCAGTTTGTCAACACATCAACATCTGTGGCAAAAGTTGACTTTACTTTAGCGAAGTCGAGAAGTTATGTGTTATTCTCTTTCTCCCACCCCTCATCCGACAGTGTGTGAGCCTTAATTTAGCGCATGTTGATACTCTCATCTTTATACAACAGCAGGTTGAAAAAAAAAACAAAACAAAACACCTACACATCACTAGCGTATGCATAATCAGGAGAATCTGAATATCGGACTACAACATCTAATAGTTAAGTTAAGAGTATAAAAGAAGCTAGTTATGGGATTGGTACTACTTATGCAGACTAACATCAAAATTGGTTAAATGAGCAAAACTGGAACTCAAGTTAAGTAAGTAGCATCTTTAATACACCTGGGAAGTTGCGGGTGCACATCGTACTATTTTCAGAAGGAGTTGTGTACTGTTTGTTTTTGCGCTATGTTTTTTTTTTTTTTTTGGCACAGTTGTTGTGAATTACAGGAGGGACAGAGCTGAAGGTGTAGGCTTTAAAGTATCATGAATAGGTTAAACCTTGTTTTTTACAGTGTGCATGGTTTAAACCATCCCATTAAGAGGAAGAAAATACTGAATCAGTTGAAGAAATTACAATGTGCAATTGCACCTATACAAGAAACTCACCTGAGTGAGAATGAACATAAAAACTGAAAAAGGAAATTGGTAAACCAAGTATTATATGCGTCTTATGGCAAGAAAAGGGGGGTGTCCATACTAATCAATAGTGAGTGGACTAATATCTGATCAAAAGTGATTAAAGATGATATGGGAAGTGGGTACATTTGGAGATATGACTGTTTCACTATTAAACATCTACGCCCCAAATGAGGAGAATGAAGCTTTCTTTAAAAACATAGCTATTATAATTACTAAAGACAGAAGAGGGATGATTATCCTGTGGTGGTGGTGGGGGGGTTTGATACCATACAGAATGGAAAATTGGTCAGGTTGCCACCAGAACAGGGACCGACTACAAAAAAATCCAGGGTATTAAATAATGTTATTAAAGAATTAGGCCTTATTGATCCGTGGAGATATAACAACCCTAAAGGAAGGGATTTTACTTTCTACTCTAACCCTCATGGTAGTTATTTGAGAATATACTTTTTTTTTGTGTGTGTTGAAACAGATACACAAAGTCAGTAGTTGCAATATAGAGATCATAACTATAAGTGACAATGCCCCTGTCACATTATCTCTTTGTGCTGGGTAAGGAATCCTTCTTTAAGTACAGGAGATATAATGTGTCAATCCTTTCAGATGAGATGGTGGGCCAAGAACTAAAGCAAAACTTAAAGGAAACACATATAAACCAGTTCAGCAGCAGTAAACCAGATGCCTTAGCAGATATCACACGGCATAATCATCTACAGTAGCATTATTAGCCAAATTTGCTTCGTTTCAATTCAGCTAGCTGTTGCTAGTAACATCACATTCACATTCACCATAGATGGATGGCAGCTACTGACTGTTTGCCACTTCTCTGCTGCCGCTTCGCTTCTCTGCCTCTCGGTAAATCTCTGCTTAAAGCCACCATTCGATGTTCTCCATTAAGTAAAAACTTACCGCCTTTACCGACTGCACTGCATGTCAGCTTGTTGCCTGCTGACGACGTCTCTAATAGTGAATGCGGGACAAAACCTGCATGTCATAGCTGCCTCTGAACACCGAGGCAGTCTTTAGCAATGGCTACTTCCAAAGCCCTGGAGTCTGGGACTAGTTGCTCCTGGGACTGCTACATGGTGCGACTTTTTAGCGTCAGCCACCCTGCCACTGGACGTCTTTCACCGCACCATCTTTAAACGTTGACTATCACACCAGCAGCCACCAACTTCCAGCCTGGTAGCCGATAGCTGGCAGCTAACAGCTAGCACCGGTGCCCTGCCTCATAGCGACCATGCTGCTCTACTCTGCCTGGCAGCTCCAGCGCCTCATGCGAGGTGCTGTTCCAAAAGACCTCTCCTCCATCGTCCAGAACGGACTCCTGCGTCAACCTCGCTACATCCACCGAGGGTCCCGGCGTCGGTTTGTCGTGTGGACACACAGCAGCACCGGCACTGTCATCCCATTGCTCTGGTCGGCTGCTCGTCCCGTCACACAACTGACGCGTCCTTGGCTACGTCATCAGAGCACCGCCTCCATGGACACTAATAGAGGTGAGCTCTCCCACAGCCAGCGAGTCAGAAATCCCGCAGTGGATTACAGCGTTCTTCGGACACTAATTACACCTCAGCCTGTGCACCCTATCACCCTACAACAGCTCAACATACAATCACTGAACAATAAAGCTGGATTTATACACCAACACTGTGCATCTCTGATGTGCCCATCAATCGGAGGAATGACCTTTTTCACATTATTAACAGTTTCCCAGTGTCACCTCTAAGTGTCGCCAAAGGTTCCAAAGCACTAGAATCAGGCGTACGCCAGCTATGGACTTGGCATGGAGGACCGCACATTTCCACGGTCGTTTCACTCTTTATACATCTGAACCTGAGCATGGAAAAGGGCGTACTCCAGGTTTTTGTGCATACGAGCGCTTTATACATGAGGCCCCTAGTCATCACAAACAACACTGCAATAACTGACCCCCATGTTCATCACATTGGAGCAGGACCGGACTGAGACTCATTTTCAGCCCTGGAGTTTCATACCTCAGACCGGCCCACTTTAGATCACGACCGATTATTATTAAAATCATGTAATTATAACCTTACATGTTATCTTCATCTGTCTCATTTCTGACTAGTGGTTCAGGGTTCTGCTGCTGAGCTGCTCCCTCTGTCATCAGTCCCTGAGTCGACTCTGCTCTCCACTTCCATGAGTTTCCCTAGACTCGCCTGCACCTGTATCACAATAAAAAAAAATATCTACAGACATTTTGACTTACTTAACCAATTAAGATATTTACATTGGCAAAATATGCAGGCTTATTTAATATTACTTTATGCTGTTGCCTTTCAATTGTGGGCTTTGTGTACTTACTAGCTGACTTTTAATGATAAAAAATAAAATAGGTCCAGACTATCGTTTGGGTATAGAAAGTGGTTTTACTGGAACTAATGCTTACTTGTTCCAAGGTTATAATGGTTTTGAATTTTTAATTATAGTTTAGTTTTAATAAGTTTTGACTTTTATCTCTAATTCAGTTAGTTTTAATTAGTTTTTAGAGTAGGTTTGTTAGTTTTTATTAGTAAACTTTTTTTTCTGAATGCTTAGTTTTAGTTGAGTTTAGTTTAGTTTTAATATTAGTTTTAGTTATTTCATATATTTTATCTTCCTCACCATCCTATTCAAAGAAATTAGTGAGGTGTGAATCAGCAGGTTACTCTGGACACTTTATTTAGGGGTCAGGTTGGGGCGGCTCATTGACTGAGTAGAGACACAAACACATGTACAGTACTATGTATAAATTCACTATAGCAGGTTGGGGAGGGTGCGATCCATACACAACGTCACTTACGTGAAAACAGTGCGAAGATGTGCAAATCGTGAGAGGAGATGCACAAAGCAGCCAGCAGTAAACCAGATAGAAACATATATAAACCAGCTAACCAGCAGTAAACTGCACAGAAACATATATAAACCAGCTAACCAGCTAACCTCACATTCACCCATTCACACACACACTCATACACCAGTGGGCAACTGCTGTCATGCAAGGCGCTGCCTGGCCCTACTGGGAGCAATTTAGGGTTCAGTGTCTTGCCCAAGGACACTTTGACATGTGGACAGTCGGAGCCAGGATTTGAACCGCCGACCCTTTGGTCATTGGACGACCCACTCTACCAACTGAGCCACAGCCGCCCATAGTAGTAGTAAACCGCACAGAAACATATATAAACCAGCTAACCAGCAGTAAACTGCATACAAACATATATAAACCAGCTAACCAGCAGTTAAACCAAATAGAAACATATATAAATCAGCTAACCAGCAGTAAACCACACAGAAACATATATAAACCATATAGAAATGTATATTAACCACTTATAAACATATATAACCCAGTTCAGCAGCAGGAAACCACACACCTTAGCAGATATCTCATATCTTAATCATCTACAGTTCCATTATTAGCCAACTTTGCTTCATTTTAATTCAGCTAGCTGTTGCTAGTAACATTAAACATTTTTTTAGCATTATAACAGGTTCTATACCTCTGTAAATGGATTACTTTTCATCCTACTCTGTTCTCCTCTTCTAAACTGTGCAGTTAAGGCCTTGGAAGGCCTTTTCATGATGATAAACTCTCCAGTCTTTACCTGGATGCTTACACCTTTCTGACTCTGTCATTTAGCTCTGCTCTGTTGCTGTCACTCAGGCACACATGGTGCGCAAAAAAAACCCCCAAAAAACGACCCCACGCATCACTAAAGTAAGTCCCATGCAGGACTCTTCTGCTTTGTCCCAGCTTTAGTTTGTATGTTCCAGGTAGAGTGGGGACCAGAAGACGACTGGAAACCACAAGTAACCAGACATGACAGACTGTGAATTGCCGTTTGGTGCCGCTAGCTAAAATTGCTGGAGCGAAATAAATCAATTTGATAGCAATCCGACATTGACAAAGATGAAAACGAAGGGAATTTTATCCATAATTTTTATACGCTTTAGTTAGTTTTGTAAGCTCACAATACAGTTTCGGTTAGTTATTGTTTTTTTCTTTTAATTAGAGTTTTTATTTATTTCAGTTAACGAAAATGTTTTTCCAATTTTAGTTTTCGTCATTTCATTCGTTTTCGTTAACGATTATAACCTTGGCTTGTTCACACAATCTGTTCCAACAGCTCACCTTTTCCTTCCATCCTGACAGGAACAATCCCCTCATCACTACTGGCTCCTGGCTCTGCTTCTGACACTAAAGCACATTTTAAAAATGGTCATAATTCTCAGCACAAATCTTCTATTTTGCAAAGCCTTCGTGTCAGTTTCATTCATGCAGTGCTGAATCATCTAGTATCTCAGAGCACCTTTCATATTGAACAGGCCTACACCATACTCTTCATTGTAGTCTATTTATTCTAATAATATTCACTCTATGAGCAGTCCTACCTGCCCGCTCTGGACTTGTGGGCTCATGGCTGGTGTCTGCTGCTGGATCTGCTTTCTGACTCTGAGGAGCTACAAGACAAAGTCCGGGCCTGCATCGGAGTATCAGACCACCATGCCATCACCATCAAAACAGCCCTACAAACCCCCATACCTAAGTCACAGTTTCACATCACTTTCAGAAACATAAAGAACATCAACGCTGTCTCTCTCAGCCAGCACCTCCAGCACCTCTCCCCGCCTCCACATTCATCAGTCATCAGCCTCACAGACTTTTATAACAACAGCCTCACCTGCTTTCTGGACCATCATGCCCCTCCAAAAACCCGGACTGTCTGCTTTAGGCGCCCTGCCCCCTGGTACACAGATGAACTCGGGCAGATGAAAAGGTCGGGGTGCGTCCTGAAACGGGCTTTTATCCACTCTAGCCTGACGGTGGACAGATTGGCCTACCGGGAACACCAAAAAACATACGCTAAAGCATTCTCTACAGCCAGATCAGACCACTATTCTAAACTCATTAAAAATAATCCTGGAAATTCCAAACAACTTTTTTCAACCATCAAACATTTGTTAAATCCACAGACTCACACACACAACAACAATACAGAAGAACACTGCAATAGATTTATGGACTACTTCACATCAAAAATAGAAAACATTCGCTCATCTCTTCCATACACAAACAGCATCCTTAAACATTAGCTCTACTGCAACCACAACACAGCACCTCCCTTACTTTTCCCCCACCACGCAACAGGAGGTCGAGAAAATCATCATGAAATCAAAACCAACCACATGCACACTTGACCCCATCCCAACCTCTCTGTTAAAAGCTCACAGTCAGTTTATCAGTCCGTTAATATCCAAAATCATAAACCTGTCCCTCCAAACTGGTCACGTCCCACCGTCTCTAAAAACAGCTCTTATCAGGCCCCTTCTCAAAATACCACCTTAGATCCCTCAGTCCTGTCAAACTACAGGCCCATCTCCAACCTTCCATTCATATCCAAAATATTAGAAAGAGTAGTCTCTGCCCAACTCCACAATCACCTCAAAACTCACCAACTGTATGAAAAATTCCAATCTGGTTTTCGTCCCTCCCACAGCACAGAAACAGCCCTCATCAGAGTCACCAGTGACCTCCTGATGACTTCTGACTCTGGTTCCTCATCCCTCCTCGTCCTTCTCGACCTCTCTGCTGCATTTGATACGGTAGACCACCACATTCTCCTCCACCGTCTTCAGCACTTCATTGGACTCTCGGACACTGCCCTCCACTGGTTTCACTCCTACCTCACGGGAAGGACAGAGTGCGTGGCTCTGGCAGATGCTAAATCCCGCCTCCATACTATCAGCTGCGGAGTCCCCCAGGGCTCAGTACTCGGTCCAACCCTTTTCACCATATATATGCTCCCCCTTGGTCATATCATCAACAGACACAATATAACATTCCATAGCTACGCTGACGATACACAAATATATATCAAGGTCACCCCCTCCTCTAACTCCACCCCCGCTGCCAGTGTAACACACCTGACCACCTGCCTGGAGGAGATAAAGACCTGGATGAGCCAAAACTTCCTGCAGCTAAATAGTACTAAAACTGAACTCATTCAGATCGGCACCACTCATCAGCTCCACTCCTCCCCCATCTCTTCCATAACATTCTCCGGCCACAACATCCCCCTCTGTCACACCGTCACTAATCTGGGAGTCGTATTCGACCCCCAGCTTACGTTTAACAAACACATTTAGCCATATCTGCAAAAATTCCTTTTTCCACCTCCACAACATCGCCAAACTCCGCCCCTCCCTCTCCCTCCCTGCTGCAGAGAAGCTTGTCCACGCCTTTGTCTCCTCCAGGTTGGACTACTGTAATGCACTTTTCATCAGGATCCCTGGCAGGAGCCTCTAGAGGCTCCAGCACATCCAGAACAGCGCTGCCAGGATCCTGATGAGGGTGCGTAAACACGAGCACATCACTCCTGCCCTTCACTCACTACACTGGCTCCCTGTTCACCTCCGCATCGAATATAAGATCCTCCTTCACACCTGTCACTGTCTCCACGGTGAAGCCCCCACTTACCTCACCGAACTCCTCACCCCCCACACCACCTCCAGAACCCGATCAGGCCAGTTGCACCGTCTGTGCCCCCCCAGGACAAAACTTAAAACTATGGGTGACAGGGCTTTTGCTGCTGCTGCTCCCCATCTATGGAATGCCCTGCCTGATCACCTCCAGGCCCCACAGACTGAGGACACTTTTAAAAAAGGTCTGAAGACCTTTTTATTCAGGAAAGCATTTCCTTGATCTGTTAACATCTGTGCATGCTTCTCCTGTTTTGTCTTCATTTTTAACTGTTTTTATTTTTAAACTGTTTTATCTGGCTTACTTATTTTCTATTTTTATTCTCTTTTATTTATTGCCTGTAGCACTGAGATTTTTAGATAAAAATGTAAAGTGCATTACAAATGAAATTTATAATTATTATCAAACATTTTTCAACATTATAAAAGATTTTATGTCTGTATAATTGGAATTCTTTTCTCCACTTTGAAATTGTGCAGCTGAGAGCTTGGATGGCCTTTTCATAGTGATAAATTCTGCAACCTGGAGCTGGATGATGTACATGACACCTGACGGCTGTCATTCAGATCTGCTCTGTCTCTATCTCTCTCTCGTGCAAACACACACACACACACACACCTACACACACACACACACCTACACACACACACACACACACACGTCACATGACTGAGCAGTGAGCACCGGGTCAGGGAGAGCTCACCTGAGAAATTACAGGATGGGGTTGTGGTTTTGTTTTTGTGTTTCTCATTTCTTTATTTTTAAGACAGAACATGAGAAATTATCATGTTACCAGTACTATTATTTCTTTATTTATTATTATTAATATTTTTTATTTATTTATAGCCAACCAGTGGCGCACCCTCTAACAGTTGTCGTCTTATGTAACTGCCTATGTGGTCTATGCCAGGAGCTGGCCCTGACTGGACCAGCTCTGTACCCACTACAGCAGGGGTGGGCTATTAATTTTCTTATGGGGCCACATGACAAACATTCACAGTTGTTAAGGGCCGGACCAATACACCTGCAGCTCTGCTCAGTATATATCTCTATAAAAACATTAAATGAAACAATACAGTGATACAATGAAAATGTGGAGCTCAGAATACAGCTACTCCACATGAAAAACAATAAATGCATCCAGTTTTGTTTGTATATCTCAGTTTTTTTTTTTCCCTTTACCTCTGATTTCAGTGAAGAAACACATAGAAGTCCATGTCTTGTTAAAAGCTCTGCTTTCTGAATCAATCTTTCATTTTTTGGTGTTAGCTGACATCTTTATAGGCTGAAAGTGAACAACAGACCAATCAGTGCATAAGCCTTATGCTAAGTATGGAAAGTACGTGTGAAAAAACATAAATTTAGCAAATCCCTCAAAATGAAAGCAGTACTCATGGGGGCCAGTCAGGGTCAGCTATAGGGCTGCATGTTGCCCACAGGCCATACAATGAACAGATCTGCACTACAGGGTCCTAGAGGGTTCATGGGAGTTTCCCCATTTGATCCACATGTGGTTTAAACCACATGTGGATCAAATTTGTAGATTTGGAGAAGGCATTTGACCATGCCCCTTGGGGTGTGTCATGGTCCTGCATGGCTACTGACCCCTCTCTCACACTCATCCTCAATTAGACTCACCTGCTGTGTGCTGCACAGTTGCAACACCTGACCATCAGGAGCTCTTTCTGCCCTCAGTTTAGTCTTCTATAACTGAAAAGCTGCTCTGTTAGGTTCAGATCACGGGCCTCAAATAAAAAGACTTGAGTGGATTTCATACTGAAACCTGGTGTATGCCCAAATCCAGAAAAGTCTGTACGCACAAAAAAGTCCCGATGAACAAAACTGTGAATGCACCCAAATCCAAGCACATTTCCTTTGTGTATCCCAATCATTGTGGAATTGACCGCATATGTTGGAGTACCAGACTCCTACCTCTCCACGCCCACATTTAAATATGCAAGTCAATATAAACAGGGTCTGCAGGTGGGATTCCCTTTGGGATTCCCCGCTCTGCATGATCAGGTGACATCAAGGTGAACGTGAAGCAGAAGATGAAACAGGCGGAACATGAAACAGGCGGAAGGAAAGAAGAACTCAGATGAACTCAGCCCGTTTGAGCAGAGAGTCGCCGCTATTATGAGTGATGCTGCCCTCACAGGGGTCACTCAGATCACCCCAAAGGTAAAAATAGATTTTGTATTTTTGTAACTCACAGGAAATCATAGACTTTAACTTATGTTTAATCAGTGAATTTATTATTTCCCAAAAGACAATGAGACAGAAGGCAGTGAGACGCAGTCACAGCCTCATGTCACAGACCGTGGGATTTCTCCAGTCCAACAGCCAGCTGCTGATGCCCGTCCTCGGCTGTGTCCTCACCTGTGCTCACCCGAGTCACAGAGGACAACGTGAGGTCCATCGGCGGCATCAATGAGCACCTGGACCGACTTATAAATGTTCCCACAGACATTAATATTACATTAAATGCATTTATCAATAAGTGAATTCTGTGTCCTTGTCCCTTTATGTGTAAAAATCACATCCTGTTCAGAAGGCAGGATTGGAATTGATGGGACCAGGGTTTGATTCTTATGGGGGGATGTGTTGCCCTGGCAGAAAATTGCGTACGTTAATTGTTCATCTGTGTATCTCTGATGTCCACATCACTTAGAGGAATGACCTTTTCACATTATTAACAGTTTTCCAATATCACCTCTAAGTGTCATCAATGGTTAAAAGCACTAGAAACATGCATACGCCAGCTATTATGTCTGTGTGGACTAAATTACGCCTCTTAAAGGCACAGGAACATTACTTAATGCAACTTAACTTCATGAACCAGAGTATAAACTATAACTCTATATGTATGTAACCATATCTCAGACATCACACCAGCCATGGATTTGGTGTGGAGCACCGCACATTTCCACAGTCATTTCACTCTTTGTACATCTGAATGTGAGCATGGAAAAGGGTGTACGCCACATTTTTGTGCGTACACAACCTTTGTACATGAGGCCCCAGGTGACTGAGCTGGCCAATGAAGAACAGCCCATTACATTCACTCTTCCACCAACTTAGGTCAAACACTGTAATTATATGAAAATAGCTCAAAATTAACTGGGATTTTGAAGTCAAATATAATGAAATTATCCTGCAGGAGGACCCCTAAACCACAACCCTTGAAACAGACATAGGGAAATCCCCACTATGGCTTTGTGAGTAAAAATTTGCATTTGTGTGGGCCTGGGCTCTGAGTTCAACCTGTAACTAAGCATACCCTCCCCAGATGCAGACCCAGGGGAGGACCAGAGAGGAGGGAGAGAGGAGGAACAACACTGTCCATCAGAGGTGGAGAAAAAGGAGGGATGACCAAGAACACAGATAAACAGTTAATGAGCTCCAAGAGCTGATACTTCTCTTTTCATTGTGTCTCTGTTTCACTGATGGAAACACATGAAGAAGCAGAGCTCTGTTTTCCAGAACTCCTCAATACCTCCTGCCTGAAGCCAGTGGTTTCTCAGACTGAAGCCCTGGTCTATCACATCCTGCTGTTTACCTTCTCTCCACTCACTGTGGTTCTCAACCTGATGGTCATCATCTCAGTCGCCCATTTCAGGCAGATATTTTTTTGTCAACAAAGCTTTATTTATGTTAATTAGTTAATATATACACTGAACTACATGCAGTGGTGGAAAAAGAAAATCTTTATTCAAGCAAAAACCAAAGTAGTACACCTAAAACACTCTAATTTGACTAGAGTTTATGCATTCACAAACCTTATCGTTTACTGCAGGTTTAAAGTTCATGTTGTGTTTACTGATGCAGATGTTTGAGGCTGAGCTCATAGTAACAGGTTTAATCAACAGCAGTGTGTCATATTAAATCATATGTAGATGATCAGGTTTGTGGTATTGATGTCCTGTGAAAACCACTTGTGTCTGAAGTCAGTTTTTCATAGTTTCAGAAAAACAGGCCTGTTTTCAGCTTTGTGATAATGTACTGTAGTTTTCTGTTTATCCAAAAGGTTTTTAAGTAATCCAGGAAAACAACAGGGTCAAGTCCTTCTAAAAATCTAAATACCTTCATTGTCATTGCATACATGTTTATGAGTATCAGTATCATGGACATTTACATTTGAAATGTTCAAGTCTGTGGAGTTTTGGACATAAAATGTTTTCACTGGACACAAAGAAGATGAAAAAGTGTAATCTAAAAAGGAACTAAAGCTCTCTGAAGAATGTAAATGAGTAGGAAGTAACCCTTTTACCTCTGAGATGTAGCAAAGGGGAAATATGAAGTTGAATAAAATTTAATGCTCTAGTACAATAGTGCAAGTGCATCCAATTTTACTGAAATAAAGGACTTGGAAAATAATTATTTAGTTCCCATCCACCACTGGCTACATGTAGTAGATTTTACATTTCCCATGTTTTAATATTTGTTTCATGATTTTTCTCTTCCTTCAGACAGCTCCACACACCCACCAACCTCCTCCTCCTCTCTCTGGCTGTGTCTGACCTCCTTGTAGGCCTCGTGCTGATGCCGGTAGAAATCCTCCGAAAAATAACCTGTTGGTTTCTTGTTGACTCCATGTGTTCTTTGTATTTATTTTTAGCTTGGTTCTCTGTTTCTACATCAGTAGGAGACATGGTGCTCATCTCAGTCGACCGCTATGTTGCTATCTGTGACCCTCTGCATTACACTAATAAGGTCACTGTGAAAAGAGTTAAAGTTTGCATTTGTCTCTGTTGGTTTTGTTCTGGTTGTTATTGTTTTGTTATTTTAAATGATAACCTGACTCATCCGGGAAAGCATCGTACTTGTCAGGGAGAGTGTGTGAGTCATATGTACTTTTTCTCCGGTATTATTGACCTTGTTGCAACATTTATTCTTCCAGTTTCTGCCATTTTTGCTCTGTACATGAGTGTGTTTGTGGTGGCTGTGTCTCAGGCTCGTGCCATGCGTTCTCACATCACATCCATCACAGCCCAGCGTTCAGGGAAGGCCGTCGCCAACAAATCTGAGCTGAAAGCAGCCCGGAGTCTTGGTGTTCTTGTTGTTGTCTTCTTAATATGTTTCTGCCCTTTTTATATTGTGTCCCTAACAGGCAACTCATTTATTCCTTTATTAGCCTTTTGCATGACTTTTGTTATGTATTTAAATTCATGTGTAAATCCTCTGATTTATTCCTTATTCTATCCTTGGTTCAGAAAAGCTGTTAGACTAATATTCACTTTGCAGATACTGCAGTCTGACTCTTGTGATTACACCATGGTCTAGGAGTCAATGAAATGAGAAGTCCTCACTGTGATAGAACAGTTTAAGTTTAAAATGTTTTTTCCTTATGAGATACTAATTACTTATAAAGAAAAACAAACACAAAGGATTTTTATGGAGATTTTTTCTATAAATTTTTCACTCTTAACCTCTTCTATATCAGTTTATGCTTATTGTGCAGTGCATTGATAATAAAGGTCAGTATGCTGGTCAAGGGTATAAGGTCATTTATTAGGCAGGTAGGTAGATTGGAAACTCTACAGTAGGTTAATAAGGACCATTTTTGGAAAAAAAAAAAACAAAAAACAACTGTAACTATGTATAGTGTCACTTCAGAGTCTCCTAGTACTCTGTTTTTTGACAAACTTCATTCAAGGCCCATGTTAAATTTCTTTTGCTTCCTATTCTTTGTTTTCCAGCTGCAATCTGCTTTTGCAACCCACCTCAAGTAAATATACATCTGACTATGTCATGTCTTTATCACTGATTCCTGCTCTTTTATGTTGTTCTGTTCACTCTGTACTGTGGTCCTATACCTGTGTTTTACCTGTACAGTAGAATAGACAAATATCATTTGACCTGAAGTCCTTGTGTAAAACACAGATGTGGAGGAGTCTGAATGGAGGCATTATGGGCTGAAGAGGGCGAAACTTCATTACCTGTAACCAGGGCCAGCTCTAGTCATTTAGGAGCCCTAGGCGAGATATGAGTTTGCCCTACCCCCCAACCACACACACACACACACACGTACGTCATGTGACTGAGCAGTGAGCACTGAGTCAGGGAGAACTCACCTGAGAAATTGTGGGGGTGGGGGGTGTTATGGTTTTGTTTATTATGTTCCTCATTTCTTTATTTTTAAGACAGAACATCAGGAATTATCAAGTTACCAGTACTTTCTTTGTTTACTATTATTATTATAATTTTTTTTTTTTTTATTATTATTATTTATTTATATTTTTTGGCCTACCAGCAGCACCCCCTCCAGCGGTTGGTGCCCTAGGCAAGCGTCTGTAAGGCCTATGACAGGTGCTGGCCCTGACTGGACCAGTTCTGTACCCACTACAGGGTCCTAGAGGGTTCATGGGAGTTTCCCCATTTCATCCACATGTGGTTTGTAGATTTGGAGAAGGCATTTGACCATGTCTGTTGGGGTGTGTCATGGTCCGCTCCTGTGTGGCTGCTGACCCCTAACTCAGATTCATCAGTAATTAGACTAACCTGCTTCGTGCTGCACAGCTGCAACACCTGACCATCAGGGGCTCATATAAGGGGTTCCTCTTCAACTGTGCAGCACCAGGTCATTTCATCCCATTTCACCTCATACCTCATGACTGTATCACCACCCAGTGGACTCTGGCGTTCATCTACCCTCAGGTTCTCATTTGGTTACTCAGTTTTGTTTTTCTGTTAAATAAACACTGTTTCTCCTTTCACCATCATGCACATGAGTCCATTCATTCTCTCTCACCACACAAAGTGTCCTGTGGGAGGTGTGGGAGGTCTACGGCCCACTGATACAGGCTATTAGATGCTTGCATGACCAGAGTCACAGTTTGATTTTCATCGCTGGTAGTAAGTGTTCCCAGTGCAGGTTGGACTATGCTAGGGCTGCCCTTTGTCACCAATTCTGTTCATGATCTTTATGAACAGAATGTCTAGACACAGCTAGGGGGCAGAAGGGGTCCAGTTTGGGGGCCTCAGGGTTGTATCTCTGCTTTTTGCAGATGATGGGGTCTTACTGGCTTCATCAAAATATGACCTCCACCTTGCACTGAGACAGTGTGTAGCCAAATGTGAAGCAGCCAGGATGAGGATTAGCACCTCCAAGTCTGAGGCCATGGTCCTTAGTCAGAAAAGGAAGGATTATTTTCTCCGAGTTGGGGAAAAGTTGCTGCCTAATGTGAAGGGGTTTAAGTATCTTCAGGTCTTTTTTTTAAGAGTAATGATGTATTTGTCATATCAGTCCCCGGACTTTTACTTGTTTTGTCCGTCTTGTGTGTTGTTTCCTGTTTTATTTTGTTAAGTTTCCCTCATGTGTCATGTCTGGTGTCTTTACTTCCCTTCCCTGATTGTGTCCACCTGTGCTGATTACCTGACTCGTCCCTGATTTTCTCCACCTGTGTCCAATTGTCTTCCCGCCCTCTTGTGTATTTAATCCCTGTGTTTTCCCCTGTTCGTTGCCAGTTCGTTTTCCTCCTTTTGGTGTGATTACTTACCAGCGTTTTTGGACCCTTCCTGTCTGTCTTCCTGTTGTGACCCGTTTTGCCCTTCGACCACCGACTCTGCCTGTTCCTCGTCTGCCTGCTCGTCTGATCTCGACCTGGTTTGTCCTCCACACCTGAGAATTCGCCTGACCCCTGTCTGTTCATCCGCCATTGTGCTCTATCCTGGTTTCGACCCCTGCCTGGACTATCGGTACATGAGCCTGCCTATCCCTATGTACGTTTGCTTGTCTGATTGTCCACCCGTGTATGACCTGGTCTGTTCCCTGACTCTCCTTTGCTCTTTCCTAGTCGGGCTCCCCTCGTGTGCTCCCGACCTGGGCTGTAAGGTGGTTCACTTGGAATCAGAAGCCGAGACAATTCCCCAACACAGTCCCACTGAAGAATTATCCATTACTTTCCTGTGTGAACCATTTACTCTGACTGTATTCAATAAATCCCCTTTAATTGTATTCCTGTCTGAGGGTCTTGCATCTGGGTTCAGTTCACGTACCGTCAGCCTTAACAGTATTCACACCTACCACGTTTGGTCCGTTTAAAACAGACCAGAGTTCGTTTCCCCAGAAAGTACGGACTTTTTTTTAGGTGTGAATACAAACATGCGAACTCTGATTTGAACGAAACAAACCTAGAAGAGGTGGTCTCGGTCCGCTTCCAAATGGACTCTGGGCCGGTTCACTTCTGGTGCGAATATAACCGCCCTCGAACCGAACCAAACCAAGGAATCTTGAGCCTTTTTGTGCTTGACGAGCCACCGTAGCCGCTGGAAGTAGCCGAGGTTTACGGGTGGTCAGAGCTAATAGCAGCAGCCATGAGCTGTGGACAGATGTGGAGCAATGAGGAAATTGAATGTGCCATTGACACTTGGTCAGATGCCCGTATTATGAAACTGGCTCCATCTGAGGTTTTCTTGAGTGTTAACATTATTTTTGTAAATTTGTGTCTTTAAAAATACTCTGAAAATGATAACTGTATGTAGGAGCACCACGTCTATTTTCATCAACACCAGCCGTCTCCGATTCACACCGCCCCTGACTTTTCTGTCCAATGCCAGTGCAGTTCATCACATGCGTGCTTCTGTTCACGCATTTTGGTCCACTAGCAAAAAGTGCAATGTGAATGCGAACCGACCCAAATGAAAAAAATAAAGTCCGCATTTGATCCGAATCAAATAAGCGGACCAAAGGACTTTTCAGGTGTGAATACACCCTAAGAGAAGGATGGAATGTGAGATCAACAGGTGGATCGGGGTAATGCAGATGCTGTAACAGTCTGTTGTGGTGAATGAGCCCAGCCAAAAGCCAAAGCTCTTGATTGACTGTCGATCTATGTTCTTCCCCTCACTTATGGTCATGAGTTGTGGGTAGTGACCCAAAGACAAGATCAAGGATTCAATCAATGGAAATGGGTTTCCTCCACAGGGTGGCTGGGTGTCCCCTTATAGGGAGAACCCAGATAGGGTGAGGAGTTTGGCCATCCAGAAGGGGCTCAAGGTGGAGCCGCTGCCCCTTCACATCGAGAGAAGCCAGTTGGGGTGGTTCAGGTGTCTGGTCAGGATACCTCCTGGATACCTCCCTGGTGAGGTGTTCTGGGCATATCCAATGGGGAGGAGATCTTGAGGCAGACCCAGGACACACTGGAGGGATTACAATGGAAGAAAAATTATTAGACTCAGAAAGATTTTAGTCCAATTAGGTTCATACTGTCTACTAGAACTTATAAAGATTTTCTTTTCTTATTTGTCAGACAGATGGACAAAGAGTTCATTCTTTCACCTTGACATATTTCATCTACAACCTGTAGCCTTCCTCAGAAAGGTCACTGGTTGATCCTGTGACATGTCATTGTCAGGATAAAACAGCTGACAATGACACGTCACAGGGACAAGTGACTCATCTGAGAAAGGCTACAGGTTGTAGCCGAAACATGTCAAGGTAAAAAAATTAATTATTTTTCCATCTTTCTGACAAATAAGAAAAGGAAATCTGTGTAACTGTAACTGGTAGTGTTGGACTCTGCGTTGTGTTCTTTTTAATGACGAGACCCACACATACGTCTTTGGAGGCAGTCTCCGTTTATTTTTCTTCGGCTGACAAAAGTGACAAAACACAAAAACCTCCGGTCAGCGACCCCTGGAAAACATACTTCTGCACAAACCAAATGATAAAAAAAATGTGTTTAAGGACGTTATAAGCACCTCATACAGCCTGAACTAGCCAGTTCGTGTAAAAAAATTTAATTAACAGGCTAAACCAAAAAAACTTCTCAGACTGTACGGCTGCTTACCTCTCCTATGGAAATCCCGAACAAAAGGGAAGAGGCAAAGGCGCAACAACTCTAGTTATAGTGCACAGTGTCACACTGTAAATCGCTCGCTGGGGAACAGACCCAAGCCAAAAGTTCCACACACTGGCCCGGAGGTCCACAATGTCTGGTACCAAAAATGAAAATAAAATGAGCAGATTTTCTGTAATTATAACAATACACAAAATCATATATATACCCACATTGCTGCGAAATAATTGACTCTGTTACATAACATCGACATTTTATTCAGTAAATGTATTTCCAATGGGCATATTCAAGTGAAATTTTCACCAGACTTTGGCATTAATTAAAAAATTCCAGGCAAAAAATCTAAACATTAAAGTCCACATGTCAATAAAGTTATGTGCAATAAAGTGGAATGAAACAGGAAAAAAGTATTGACCACTCTAAGAAACAGCCATATAACACAGCAAGGAAAGAAGAAGAACCAGATGAAAACTGTAGGTAATTAGGAGGCAACTCTACCTCCAATCTGTGCTAATTAATGTCAGTTGGGTTAAAATATACTGATGAACTTTTAAAGGGTTTTTACCCTTGGCCCTCACCACAGGGTATTGTGATCAGTTTGTCATCTGTCTGTCTGTCTGTCTGTCCACCCATATGTGCAAAAACTTTGGCGTGAAGGTCGAGGGTTTTCACATGCAGGCACATTATGGCTTTTGTTATCAAGGTGCCAGGTAAAAGGAAAGAGCTCTCTCAAGTACTTCACAACCAGATTGTTGCAAAATATGAAAATGGAATTGGCTACAGACAAATTTCGCAACTTCTAAAATAGACCACTGGGGGCATGAACCAGTAAGTGGAAGCAACATCACTACACCATCAACTGGCCACACATAGGAGCTCCTCACAAGATCTCTGATCAGGGAGTCAGAAGGATAATTAGAAGAGTAACCACAGAGCCAAGGACCACTAGGAAAGAGCTCCAGAAAGACTTGGAGGCAGCAGGTACAACTGTGACAGAAAAGACCATAGGCAATGCACTGCACCACCATGGCCTCTGGGCACGCTCAAACCGCAAGACTCCATTAGTGGAAAAAAAAGACACACTGAAGCTGGTTTAGAGTTTGCCAAACAACATTTGGAGAAGCCAGTGAACTACTGGGAGCATGTGCTCTGGTCAGATGAGACCAAAATTGAACTTTCTGGCTGTCACACAACACAATGTTTGGAGGACAAATGGCACTGCACATCGCCCAAATAACACTATACCAACACTGAAGTTTGGAGGTGGAAGTACCATGGTGTGGGGCTGTTTCTCCTCTTATGATACTGGCAGACTTCATATCATGGAAGGAACAATAAATGGAGCCATATACAGAGAGATTCTTGAGATAAACCTGTTGTCATCCTCTAGGAGGCTGAGAATGAGACTAGGGTGGATATTCCAGCAGGATAATCTAAAGCATACGACAAAGGAAACCTACAATTGGTTTCAGAGAAAGAAAATCAACTTCTTGGAATGGCTCACTTAATCACCTGACTTAAACTCAACTGAACATCTGTGAAGCATCTGAAAATCCACATTCACATGAGGGCCCCTTGCAAGCTTCAATATTTAAAAACAATCTGTGTAGATGAATAGGAGAAAGTCACACCTAAATACTCCAGGCAATTAGTTACTTCTTACAAAAAGTGCCCTGAAGCTGTCATTCCAAAAAAAAGGCTTCTCCACTAAGTATTGAATTAATTAGTTAGTGTGTTCAATCATTTTTTCCTGTTTCATTCCACTTTATTACACATAACTTTATTTACACATGGGCTTAAATGTTTAGATTCTTTGTCTGGATTTCTTGAGTTACTACCAAACTCTGGTGGAAATAGATTTACCCCATCCACCCACCCCATTGTATATCTCTTGTCCGGATTTTGGAATGCCTTGGAATCCTCCAGGAGGAGCTAGAGGAGGTGGCTGGGGAGAGGGAAGTCTGAGCTTCTCTGCTTAAACTGATGACCACATGACCTTGACCTGGATAAGAAGAAAATGAATGGATAGATGGATGGATGGATGGATGGATGGATGGATGGATGGATGGAATAAACACATCAGGAGAATCATATATAGGTTTCAAGGACATGTCAAAGAATGTGAATAAAACCAGAAGTGGTGAGAGGTTATTCACATGTGGAGATGCAGAGGTAACCTCCAGACACATTGTTCATGGTTAAAGGCCTGTAGAACAGTAACTGTGAGTTGGATAACCATTTTCTCAAGGTGATATACCTCCACTCTATGTTCTATATAGCACAAAAAGACAGACAGGAACTTCACATATATACATGTACAGAGGATGAGATTTGTCAAAACAACAGAAGGGGAGATGTTTTTTTGTTAGAGTTGGGGGGGGGCATTATATACATGGGGGTGTGGTCCGTAATTAACGTAACTAAAGATGGCATGAACCAAAAGTGAAACTTTACATACTTTCAATGTCCAACTCCAAGGTTCTATTCCTCCATTGTACAGCAGATCTTACACAAAATTTTCACAACTTCTAACCTGTTTCCACTGGACCCCCTCCACTGCTCTATGGCCCCCCCAAAAATGCTGGGCTCCATGAATTTGTCATGTTTACCCCATCATCACCACCTTTATTGCACCCTAGTGCATGGGGATGTTTGCGAATTCTGAGACTGCCGACAGACCGTTGGGTTCAGGTGAACGTTAGTGCCAGTAATGTAGGATATAGGTGTAAGAAAACCAAGTCACAACCTGCCTGTTATTTCAATTGGTTGGTTGTCGCCCCCTCCCCCCCGAGGATGAAATTCAGTGAGCAGATGTAGGCATGTAAAACAATCGCACCCTGCATGTGCAGTCACACAGATATGTATTTTGACATCATTACAATAGATTTCAAATGAAGTATGAACTGAAGAGTGGACTTGCATCTCAATTCAAGAAATTTTATCAATATTAGCATTAACTAGAAGTTAACTAGAACATCCCATTACATTCACTCTTCCACAAACTTAGGTCAAACACTGTAATTATTTGAAATAGCTCAAAATCAATAGGGATTTTGAAGTCATACAATGAAACTGTCCTGCAGGAGGACCCCTAAACCACAACCCTTGAAACAGACATAGGGAAATCCCCACTGTGGACCTGTGAGTAAAACCTTGTATTTGCGTGGACCTGGGCTCTGAGTTCAACTTGTAACTAAGCGTACCCTCCCCAGATGCAGACCCAGGGGAGGACCAGAGAGGAGGGAGAGAGGAGGAACAACACTGTCCATCAGAGGTGGAGAGAAAGGAGGGATGACCAAGGACACCGATAAACAGTCAATAAGCTCTAAGAGCTGATACTTCTCTTTTCATTGTGTCTCTGTTTCACTGATGGAAACACATGAAGAAGCAGAGCTCTGTTTTCCAGAACTCCTCAATGCCTCCTGCCTGAAGCCAGTGGTTTCTCAGACTGATGCTGTGGTCTATCACATCCTGCTGTTTACCTTCTCTCCGCTCACTGTGGCTCTCAACCTGATGGTCATCATCTCAGTCGCCCATTTCAGGCAGATATTTTTTGTCAACAAAGCTTTATTTATGTTAATTAGTTAATATATACACTGAACTACATGCAGTGGTGGAAAAAGAAAATCTTTATTCAAGCAAAAACCAAAGTAGTACACTGAAAACACTCTAATTTGACTAAAGTTTTTACATTCACAAACCTTATCGTTTACTGCAGGTTTAATGTTCATGTTGTGTTTATTGATTCAAATGTTTGAGGCTGAGCTCATAGTACCAGGTTTAATCAACAGCAGTGTGTCATATTAAATCATATGTAGATGATCAGGTGTGTAGTATTGATCTCCTGTGAAAACCACTTGTGTCTACAAAATCAGATTTTCAGTTTTAGAAAAACAGGCCTGTTTTCAGCTTTGTGATAATGTACTGTAATCTTCTGTTTATCCAAAGGGTTTTTAAGTAATCCAAGAAACAGCAGCCTCAAGTCATTCTAAAATTTAAATACCTTCATTTTCATTGCACACATGTTTTTGAGTATCAGTATAAAGGACATAAATGATTGAAGTGTTCAAGTCTGTGGAGATATGGACATAAAATGGTTTTCACTGGATACAAAGATGAGAAAGTGTAATCTAAAAAGGAGCTAAAGATCTCTGAAGAATGTAAACGAGTAAAAAGTATCCTTTTTACCTCTGAGATGGAGTGGAGTTGAAAAATTAAGTTGAATAATAGTGCAAGTGCATCCAGTTTCACTGAAAAACAGGACTTGAGTAAACATATTTAGTTACCGTCCACCACTGGCTACATGTAGTAGATTTTACATTTCCCATGTTTTAATATTTGTTTCATGATTTTTCTCTTCCTTCAGACAGCTCCACACACCCACCAACCTCCTCCTCCTCTCTCTGGCTGTGTCTGACCTCCTTGTAGGCCTGGTGCTGATGCCAGCAGAAATCCTCCTAAACATGACCTGTTGGTTTCTTGGTGACTCCATGTGTTCTTTGTATACATTTTTTGCTTGGTGGTCTGTTTCTGCATCAGTAGGAGACATGGTGCTCATCTCAGTCGACCGCTATGTTGCTATCTGTGACCCTCTGCATTACACTAATAAGGTCACTGTGAAAAGAGTTAAAGTTTGCATTTGTCTCTGTTGGTTTTGTTCTGGCTGTTATTGTTTTGGTATTTTAAATGATGGCCTGACTCATTTGGGCAAGTATCATATTTGTCAGGGAGAGTGTGTGATTTTTCCTAACTCTGTCGGCAGTGCTGTTGACATTGTTGCAACATTTATTCTTCCAATTTCTGCCATTATTGCTCTGTACATGAGTGTGTTTGTGGTGGCTGTGTCTCAGGCTCGTGCCATGCGTTCTCACATCACATCCATCACAGCCCAGCGTTCAGGGAAGGCAGTCGCCAACAAATCTGAGCTGAAAGCAGCCCGGAGTCTTGGTGTTCTTGTTATTGTGTTCTTTCTAAGTTTCTGTCCTTATTATATTTTGTCTCTAACAGACACCTCATTTATTCCTTCATTATACTTTTATATGGCTTTTGTTATGTATTTAAATTCATGTTTAAATCCTCTGATTTATTCCTTATTCTATCCTTGGTTCAGAAAAGCTGTTAGACTAATATTCACTTTGCAGATACTGCAGTCTGACTCTTCTGATTCCATCATGGTCTAGGAGTCAATGAAATGAGAAGTCCTCAGTGTGATAGAACATTTTAAGTTTAAAATGTTTTTTTTTTTTTTCCTTATGAGATTGTAATTATTTATGAAGAAAAACAACAATAAAAAAAAAAAAATGAGGATTTTTTTTTGTCAATTTTTCTCTCTCAACCTCTTCTATATCAGTTTAAGTTTATCACGCAGTGCATTGATAATAAAAGTCAGTATGCTGGTCAGGGGTATAAGGTCCTTTATTAGGCAGGTAGGTAGATTAGAAGCTCTACTGTAGGTCAATAACAACAATTTTCAGTAAAAAACAACAACCTGTAACTATATATAGTGTCAGTTCAGACAGGCACTCTCTTAGTACTCTGTTTTTCAACAAACCTCATTCAAGGCCCATGTTAAATTTCTTTTGCTTCCTATTCTTTGTTTTCCAGCTGCAATCTGCTTTTGCAACCCACCTCAAGCAAATATACATCTGACTATGTCATGTCTTTATCACTGATACCTGCTCTGTTAGGGTTAGGGTTATGTTCACTCTGTACTGTGGTCTTATACCTGTGTATTACCTGTATAGTGGAATAGACAAATATCATTTGACCTGAAGTCCTTGTGTAAAACACAGATGTGGAGGAGTCTGAATGGAGGTATTATGGGCTGAACAGGGCGAAACTTCATTACCTGTAACCAGGGCCAGCTCTAGTCATTTAGGAGCCCTAGGCAAGATGGATTTGGCACACACACACCCCCCACCACCACGCACACACACTAGGGCATTAACAGAAAAGCCGGTTTGTCGACACATCGACATCTGTTGCACAAGTCGAATTTATTTTGGAGGAGTGGACTAGTTATGTGTTTTTCTCTTACTCCCTTCCATCACCCGACAGCGCGCGAGCCTTCATTCAGCACATGTCAATACTCATCTTCCTACATGAAAACATGGAGCACAAGGTAGTGATGTATGGATCAGCGGACCCGGGTCAGGTTGGTGCGGGTCCAAGAAATGTCCCTTTATTTGCAGCGCAGGTCAAATAATTCCACAAAAGCGGATTTAAAAAAAAAAAAAAAAAAAAAAAAAACACCCACACATGGCTTAGACTGAAGGAAGAAGACGACTCAGAGTAGGACTACTAAACTGACTGTGATCTAGAAAAACTATCGTCGAAGTAATATTCTGTGAACCATGCAAGTACAACCAATATTGAACAATAATTTGGACAGCCAGTGTGTTTGGATTATTCTTGTCATTTATTTCATGTAGACAATGCACTCTTTTCTCTAGCATGATGTGTGTCTTCTGCTGCTGTCTGAACCTTTTCCCGCTTTATGTTATTCACTTAAATTTAAAAGAGAATTCAAGGTGTCAGCCTATGTTTTGTTTGGTTAAATATCTGAGAAGGACTGTTGATGCTTGTGTCTTGCCAGTTTTTTATTCTGCTCTTTACTGTACATTGTTAATGTTCCAGTGAATGTTAGTACAAGTTGCTCGTTGTTGAACAGCTGTGTGTCTGTGTTGTTCCACCACTGTAAGTGTGATGACATCATCATATGACTAGTCGACTCAACTTCAACTTTATTGACAAATCAGTCAACCTGAAAACATCTGAAGTCACTAACGCCCTAACACACGCACACACGTCATGTGACTGAACAGTTAGCACTGGGTCAGGGAGAGCTCACCTGAGAAATTACAGGGTGGGGTTGTAGTTTTTTTGTTTCTCATTTCTTTACTTTTAAGACAGAACAAGAGAAATGATCATGATACCAATGCTATTATTTCTTTCTTTACTATTATATTTATTTATTTATTTCCAACCAGCGGCGCACCCTCCAGCAGTTGTTGTCTTATGTAACTGCCTATATGGTCTATGCCAGGAGCCGGCCCTGACTGGACCAGCTCTGTACCCACTACAGCAGGGGTGGGCAATTAATGTTCTTATGGGGCCACATGACAAACTTTGACAGTTGTTAAAGTTATACCTACTGATGTGGCATTTCTCACAGCACTTAGTAAAAGTTTGAACGTGAACAACCCGCCTTCCCCTAAAGTCCCACCCGCTCATCCCAAGTCATCAGAAATCGATGCATGGTCAGAGCCCTGTAGCGGCACTATTTGACACAAGGGGGTACCCCTTCCACGTTGGATTTCGACATGGAGGGCGGCCTGATAGAACTGCATGTAAATCCCTCAGTGTTGTTGCGCTCTGACGCTTTCCTCCTCTTACCTGATGTGCGTGGTGGAAGCGGAGGTGGAGGTCCGGTTCACTTTGACGTGTCCGCGGATCCCTCCCTCAGTAATCAGATAGATCATCCACCTGCCACGGCTCCTGTTTCATCAGTAGACCCTGAATTTAAAGGTCTGGTCTGTGCAGCGCTGGGTCAGTGTCTTCTGCTGATGAAGTGCCCAGGCAATTAGCGCGCGCATTGTGAACGTGCAGCCTCTGTGAATTTTCCGTGGACATTTGAAGTTTCATAGTCCGTACATTTATCATCCTACATAATCCTACATTGTGTGACACCAAGTACATGTACCTGTATGAGTCCTGCGGTCATAAAAGCTGAGCTTTGTGCAGATCTGTCTGTTTAGTCCAGTACACCAGACTTTCGGACTTTTATCTTCATCCTTCATTCATCAGACTCCTGTTTGTTCCCCTTAGTTGTTGTTTCTGTTAGTAAATCCGTTTTTTCCTTCCAGATGTGGATTTCAGTCCTATCCAAACACATCCCTAGACAGTAGATGGTGGTCAGTGACAGGAGAAGCAGCGCGAGTGAAGCGTCAGATTCAGAGGTACACATATCAGATGCGGAGATGGCAGTAATGAATGATTGACAGGAGGCTCAGTCAGGTTTGGCCAATTATTTCATTTGAACCAAATAAAATGACTGGTCAGAATTTTATCAGAAATATGAGTAATATATGAGAATCAAACATTTTTAAGTTTCAAAACCTGGTGGATTTCTTAGTTTGACACACGCTTATTAGGAGCATTTTAAGATGACAAAAGAAAAGTGTACAAATGCCACATCATACAGTTATAGCTTTAAGGGCCGGACCAATACACCTGCAGCTCTGCTCAATATACAGGTGCGTCTCAAAAAATTTGAATATTTTGAAAACGTTCAATATTTTTTTCACTCATTTCAGAAAGTGAAATCCATATATTATATCGACTCATTAGACATAGAGTGAAATATTTCAAACCTTATTTCTTGAAATTTTGGTGATTGTGGCTTACAGATAATGAAAACCCAAAATCCAGTGTTTCAGAAAATTAGACTATTGCATAAAATCAATAAAACAAAAGGATTGTTTAAAGAGAAATGTCAGGTTTCTGAAAACTATGTTCATTTGTATGTACTTAATACTTGGTTGGGCCTACTTTTACATGAATTACTGCATCAATTTGGCATGGCATGGAGGTGATCAGCCTGTGGCACTGCTCAGGTGGAATGGAAGCCCAGGTTGGTTTGATAGTGTCCTTCAGGTCATCTGCAGTGGTGGATCTGGTGTCTCTCATCTTCCTCTTTACAATACTCCACAGATTCTCTATGAGGTTCAGGTCAGGGGAGTTTGCTGGTCCATCAAGCATAGTAGCACCATGGTCATTAAACCAGCCTTTTTTTTTTTTTTTTTTTTAAACCTTTGACAGTGTGGGCAGGTGCCAATTCCTGCTAGAAAATGAAATCAGCATCTCCATAAAGTTTGTCAGCAGAAGGAAGCTTGAAGTGATATAAAATGTCTTGGCAGATGGTGTCATGCGTTGACGGTTATGTTGATGTTTTAGGAGTTTTTGGTCTCTTCCTGTTTTATTTTGGTGATGGTGGTTGCTTTCCTGTTTTTTTAGGTAGAAAACATGTGGTTTAAGATTCAAGATTCTAGATCAGGGGTCAGCAACCCTGGTCCTAGAGAGCCACTATCCTGCATGTTTTAGCTGTATCCTTCTTCCAACACACCTGCTTCAAATGATCAGCCTATCATCAAGCTCTGCAGAAGCCTCATAATGACCGTCAGGTGTGCTGGAAGAGAGAAACATCTAAAACATGCAAGATAGTGGCTCTCTAGGACCAGGGTTGCTGACCCCTGTACTTATCACATGAAGCTCTTCACAAGATCACAGACAAGACGCACTGACAAGAGACAAAGGGAGCTGGGAGAATATATAAGGGAGGCAGGGATCAAAAACAGGTGTGGATAATAACGAGGGGAGCACCAGGTGCAAACAATGAAGGGAAAGGGAAGACAGAGACAAGACTGACAGCGTGCAGACAAAAAACAGGAAAGCAACCACCATCACCAAAATAAAACAGGAAGAGACCAAAAACTTCAAAAAATCAACATAACCGTCGACGCATGACAGATGGCTGTGTTGACTGCGGACTTCAGAAAACATAGTGGATTGTAATGGAATTTTATCTTATCTGATTCCATTCTTAGTTCCTGTATCCTTTCCTGAATACCCTTCCCCACTGCATGCTAACTTTCCCGAATATCCCCCACTGCATGCTAATTTTCCCATATCCTTACCCAAATCCCCCTACTGTGTGTGTAAATTTTTTTGCAAGGTAACAAAAGGTGACTGATAGTTAAAACTTGGGGCTCATAATTCAATCAAAAGGCCCTTTGACGAGACTGGAGGTGTCACTTGGAAATGCGATTCACCCTATAAAAGGTGGATCTTGTTAGAAACTCTTTCTTTTCTTCACAATCACCACTCCTGTGCAGAACTGACCTTTTTTTGCAAAGAAATAAAATCTTGTCGGCCGGCATAAGTCTCTATTTCATTATTCACCAGCAGCAGAGCAAAATTTCCGTAACAGGACCAATACCAGCAGATGCCATGGCAGCCCAAATCATCACTGACTGGGAAAACGCCACACTGGACTTCAATCAACGTGGATTCTGTGCCTCTCCACTCTTCCTCCAGACTCTGGGACCTAGATTTCCAAATTACATGCAAAATTTACTTTCATCTGAAACGAGGACTTTGGACTTTCCAGTCAGTGCTGATTTGGTCTGCCATGGCATCTGCTGGTGTTGGTCCACTGTGTTTTCTGAAGTCCACAGTCAACGCAGCCATCTACCAGGGCATTTTCAAGCACTTCATGCTTCCTTCTACTGATAAGCTTTATGGAGATGGTGATTTCATTTTCCAGCAGGACTTGCCACCTGCCCACACTGCCAACTTACTTTTATAAACTATCCACATAAAAAAAGAGGTGAATAACCTGAAAAAAACAAAAAAATTCTTCAGAAAAATAAGTACAGTTTTAACAATATTATGCCTCAACTTATCATTTCTACATATGCATTATGGATCGGATCTACAAAGACACTAAACACTTAGTAACAGGTAGAAAATTGTTAAAATTGTGCTTAATTTTCTCTAGACATTTCAGGTTGTTCATGTTTGTTCAGGTTATTCACATCTTATTGTTACAGGATAGCTTGTAAATGTAAATATTTTCATAATGTAATGGTATTTTTTGCACTAAAACAAAGACAAAAATTTGAAATTGTCATCATTTACAGGCAAAATGTAATATTGTTTTGTTAAATATCAAACTGAGAAAAAAAATATATAGTCATTATTTTTTGTAGGTTATTCTGCTATTATTTTACTGTAGATCATATTGGTCTGTATGTGGAACCTGAATTAAAATGAGTTCCACAGCCTTGACTGTGGAATTTTGGCACTTTGCAAATTCATCCCAGGGGCCGCATTGGAACCTTTGGCATTTGGCTCCCGGGCGGCATGTTTGAGACCCCTGCCATAGAGAATCTATGGAGTATTGTCAAGAGGAAGATGAGAGACACCAGATCCAAAAATGCAGATGACCTGAAGGACACTATCAAACCAACCTGGGCTTCCATTCCACCTGAGCAGTACCACAGGCTGATCACCTCCATGCCACGACACATTGATGCAGTAATTCATGTAAAAGTAGGCCCAACCAAGTATTGAGTACATACAAATGAACATAGTTTTCAGAGGCCTGACATTTCTCTTTAAAATATCCTTTTGTTTTATTGATTTTATGCAATATTCAAATTTTCTGAGACACTGGATTTTAGGTTTTCATTATCTGTACGACATAAACATCAAAATTTCAAGAAATGAGGCTTGAAATATTTCACTCTATGACTAATGAGTCTATATATCTGGTTTCACTTTCTGAAATGAGTGACAAAAAATACTGAACTTTTTTATGATATTCAAATTTTTTGAGATGTACCTGTATATCTCTATAAAAACAGTAAATGAAACACTACATCAATACAATGAAAAAAATGTGGAGCTCATGTTGCTCCCCTGGGTAGCGGTCCAGGAGGAGGCAACGTATAAGTGTTAAGACAGCACACCTGTTATAGAAGTCTGTGATAGAAGATAGACAGAGCACATGTTTCATGCTGTTACTTCACACGAAGGATATTTATTGTTCTTTACTAATCATTCAAATGACCCACATTGACTGACTAATGTTACTGTCAGTGTCCATAGTTTCTGTCTTACTGCCTAATGACATTACTGTCAAGCAAAATACAATCGTGTTCCTTTAACACAATATTTCAATGTAACATGAACTGAATACATTTACCTTTTAAACAAATGACTTCTATCATCATATAAATTACTGTTTTTAAATCTCTTTTAAATGTATATAGGTACTAACTTGTTCAAATATTCATATTTTTAACGATAAACCATGAATTAATATCTAAACCAGTCATTTTAGGTACTATTATAAATGTACAGTAGGTAGCATTGTTCTTAACAATGGCATTAACATGACTACCCTATATCCAATACAGTTTCACAATAGCATTACTGGTATGTGGTAATAAACCCGAAATATGCACATTTGGTGATAAATAAAACCCAGTAAATGTCATACTGCATAAAAAACGTTTCATAAATGTCTTTAGGAAAAGTCATGAAATGGTTCCTGACATCCGGGTGTACTCGACCCCTGCTGCACTCCTCATACTCTTGACCGTTAGCATTAGCAGGTTAGCTTATTCAACACAATCTTAAATTGAACACAAATACCTTTACAAAACCCGTTTCTGGCCTCACACTTCTTACAATATAATTATAAATATATCTTAGGACTCTTACAGTTTATATTGTACTTTTGAATCATTCGTGTTTACCAACCTGTGATAGAAAATAGAGTACATGTTTTGTGCAGTTACTTCTCACGGAGGATATTCATTGTTCTTCCTCTAGTGCATAAGCCTACTCTCTACTACTGTGCTACATGTACCATCTATTGGTCAGCGTAAGGAATTGCACTCGACTCAAATGAGTTATAATGGAACCACATGCATTACATATGAATTGCAGAAAAATAAATTAAAGAATAAAATAAAAATTGTAGGGGTGCCTGTTTTTTTTTCCCAAAGTGTCTTTTTAGCACCTTTTGCATACATATAAATATTTCCAAGCCTCTACACTCAGAATACAGCTACTCCACATGAAAAACAATAAATGCATCCAGCTTTGTTTGCATATCTCAGTTCTTTTTTTTTTTTTTCTTTACCTCTGAATTCAGTGAAGAAACACAGAAGTCCATGTCTTGTTAAAAACTCTGCTTTCTGAATCAATCTTTCATTTTTTGGTGTTAGCTGACATCTTTATAGGCTGAATGTGAACAACAGATCAATCAATGCATAAGCCTTATGCTATGTGCAGAAAGTATGTGCAAAAAAATGTAAATTTAGCAAATCTTTCAAAATGAAAGCAGTTTTATTGGTTGCATCTACAATGATATATACTTGCACTGACTTTTAATTTGGCAATGACTTCTTGGGGGCCATTCAGGGTCAGCTATAGGGCCGCATGTGGTGCTGCAAAGTGTTCTGTGATGTCGTCCGTCTCCAACTCCAGATCCAACCGCCGACTGATTTGGACAACTGTATTGATCACAGACTCACGAGTCTCCTCAAACCCGTGGAAGTCGTTCACAAATTGGGGACACGACTTCTTCCACACGCCGTTCATGTTGGTCTGCTTCACCTCATTCCACGCATCGGCGATGCTCTTAATGGCATCACGGATGTTATACCCCCTCCAGAAGTCCTTAAGGTTGAAGTTCTCTTGATTCTCCGTCCTATCCAACTCCTGAGCCATAGTCCTTCTAAGGTAGTATGCCTTGAAGGACGTGATGACGCCTTGATCCATGGGCTGCAGCAGGGATGTCATGTTGGGTGGGAGGTAAACCACCTTAACATTGGGGTGGAAATCACCTAAAGTAGGAGGATGGCCAGGAGCATTGTCGAGCAACAGCAAGACCTTGAAGGGGATGCCCTTGGCCGCACAGTACCGCTCCACTGCGGGGACAAAATGGTTGGTGAACCAATCCTCAAAAATAGCAAGCGTCACCCATGCCTTCCTATTCGACTTCCAGATGACTGGTCGGATACTCTTCCAGATCCCCTTGAGTGCCCTGGGGTTTTCAGCAAGACAGACGAGCAAAGGTTTCAGCTTGAAGTCCCCAGCAGTGTTACCCCCAAGCAGCAAAGTAAGCCTCTCCTTCCCCACCTTATAGCCCGGGGCCGTCTTCTCCTCCCTAGAGATGTAGGTCCGATTAGGCAGCTGCTTCCAGAATAATCCGGTTTCATCCATGTTGAAAACTTGCTCCATAAGATACCCGCCCTCCCGGATGATCTTGGCTAGATCATCCGGAAAAGCTTTCATAGCCGTTTCATCTGCGGATGCAGCCTCACCTTGGACCTTGAGATTATGAAGATTGACACGGGCCTTGAATCTCATAAACCAGCCCTTGCTGGCGGTAAATTCCTCCTTCTCAGCATCCTTGCCTTTCTGCTCTTTCAAAGTTTGGAAAATACGCCATGCCTTTTCCTGAATGAGCATTAGGCTGATAGAAAGCCTACGTTGATTCTGATCCTCGATCCATATCGTAAGTAATTTTTCCATCTCGATTAGGATGGAAGAATGCTGCTTCGTGATCACTGTAGCCTTCATAGGGGCTGAACCCTTCACGTGGTCTAAAATACGGGCTTTGTCCTTAATATTGGTCGCCACGGTCGACCAACTGAAGCCTAAGGCTTTACCGATGTTCATCGGCGTCTCGCCTTTCTCCGACCTTTTGATGATATCCAGCTTCGTTTCCATCATAATGGCTTTCCTCTTGGCTGGACCAGCATGGCTAGAAGATCCTGCTTTCATTTTTGGGGCCATGATGTGAAAAAGGAGGGTGAAAAAGGCGAGGATACTGAGAAAATTACGGAGCGCAAACACAGACACTCTACACTAGGGGCTGGAGACAAACTGGCGGACGAGACTCAGGCGTCGTAAAGTCAAAACAGCGTAGGTCGAGTACCGCATAACCCGAGGACCTCCTGTATTTAGGTTTTCCACAGTTAAGAAATAACCATGTAGAGGAAGTGTTAACCAATGCCAAACCATTTAACATTACATGATAATAATAAAGTTTATATTGTAATATTTATAGCTGTATCATTTAATATTGACCAGGTTGATGGGAATATTTGTGGTTATTTTAAATAGGATTCACTCAACATGTTTGAGGCGAACACGGATATTATGATAATCAATCCAGCAGTTTCTGAAACAAAACCAGAAATGTCAGTGTTGGCACTGATGAAAGAGTCAGGGGATTTTACATGTTTTATGACTCTTGTACACCAAAAGGGCTAGATTTAGGTATTGGATGAGAAGAAGACTTGGATGTGTTTTCTTTTTATGCAATTTTATATCAGTTTAGCAGAATTTAATTACTTCAGCACATTATAACCCATTAAGACCCAGTGGTACTTTTATGGCAGCTTCTAAATGATTTTTTTCTCTCTTTTTAACACTTTTTATATGATTTATCACCATTTATTATAATAAAAACCTCTGTGTTTGCATTTTTCAGTGTAAATCACTTACTTTACCCTATATTTAATTTACTGATCATGGAGATGTTCATTAAAGCTCAGAGTTAACTTAAAGGTATTATGTAAAAACAGGGAAAATTGAAGAAAAAGTGACTTTTTCAGTAAGTGAGGACTATTACCATGTGTTACAATTTTGCGGCTAAAACTCAACAGTTTATGGAAATAAAACATTACCAAATATGTGTGACTGCTTCAGCAAGGACTGAGACTCAGGTGGGCACCCAGCTGTTAGAGCGGGCTAGTCTGTGAGCTCATTCCATGACGTGACGATGATATTGAATTACTTACTCACTTACGATCAGTTTTTGGCCCCAAAACTATAGTTGTTGAAGAATAGGACCAGGACCAAAAACGACAAGTGAATGTTTTGGGCAGATAGCGGGGTGGACTCTCACGTACCTTGAATCGCGACACTTCCCTCCTCCTCGTTGATTCTCCAGACCGCATGACATGTGCGCGCGCGTGTGTGTTGCAACTAAAAAGCAAGGTTGCACAGGAAGAAGGGGCGTGGCCTGACAGAGATGAAAGGGCACCATGACCAGGTCCAGTGAAAGCCAAATTAAACCACTCTTAACATTTGTCATTGATCAAAATGTTACTCACGAAAATTTTAGTCATGCAGTTTTTTGCGCAAAAAAAAAAAAAAAAAAGAGTAAAAAGGGCACTTGTAGGCAGAGGATCAAAGCGGCAGAGGCTCAAGCCTGCTTTGCATGTGCCAGATGGACAGCAAGTAATTCCATATCATATTTACACAGTACTAAATCACATTTAGAAGGCATAGGCTTTTAGATATAGTCCAAAAATAGACTACAGTTCAACATGGTCTTTTATCCCTTAATAGGCCAAAAATGATGAGACACAATATAATAGGCAGCTGTGGTCAACTGAGCCTTCTCCTCAGTTTACTTTCACTAATTTTGGAGAAAAGGTGATCATTGTTCATCCTTAAACATTAATATTATACATCATAGGTTTAAGATGTTAGACTTTCATCTGGTCTAGTGGCTGATATGGTGGTGGGATTGTATGTCAGTGGAACTTGTACATAGATCATGGTTGGATTATCACACATTCTTGTTATATACTGTATGCTTGTATGAAAAATCTTTGGCTTTTCTGAGAAATTTAAAAGTTGGATTAAATTCAAAAGCCTAATAATTCTGTGTCAAGAATGGATGTCAGCTTCTTAGGGGCTGAGCCCCCCCAAAGGTCAGATCCTAGAAACGCCCCTGCCTTGGGGTGTGTCACGGTCCGCTCCTGCATGGCTGCTGACCCCTCCCTCAGACTCATCAGCAATTAGACTCACCTGCTGCGTGCTGCACAGCTGCAACACCTGACCATCAGGAACTCTTTCTGCCTTTAGTTTAGGCTTCTATAACTGAGAAGCTGCTCTGTTGGGTTGAGAACAGGCGACTGAGCTGGCTGGTAAATGAGTAAAATGCATCCTTTTTACCTCTGAGATGTAGTGGAGTTGAAAAATGAAGCTGAATAACACCCCATTTTATTGAAATATAGGACTTGAGAAAACATATTTAGTTACCGTCCACCACTGGGTACATGTAGTAGACTTTACATTTCCCATGTTTTAATATTTGTTTAATGATTTTTCTCTTCCTTCAGACAGCTCCACACACCCACCAACCTCCTCCTCCTCTCTCTGGCTGTGTCTGACCTCATTGTAGGCCTGGTGCTGATGCCAGCAGAAATCCACCTAAAAATCTCCTGTTGGTTTCTTGGTGACTCCATGTGTTCTTTGTATATATTTTTTGCTTGGTTGTCTGTTTCTGCATCAGTAGGAGACATGGTGCTCATCTCAGTCGACCGCTATGTTGCTATCTGCGACCCTCTGCATTACACTAATAAGGTCACTGTGAAAAGAGTTAAAGTTTGCATTTGTCTCTGTTGGTTTTGTTCTGGTTGTTATTGTTTTGGTATTTTAAATGATAACCTGACTCATCCGGGCAAGTATATTTGTCAGGGAGAGTGTGTGAGTTTTTATAAGTTTGTTACTAGTGCTATTGACCTTGTTGCAACATTTATTCTTCCAATTTCTGCCATTATTGCTCTGTACATGAGTGTGTTTGTGGTGGCTGTGTCTCAGGCTCGTGCCATGCGTTCTCACATCACATCCATCACAGCCCAGCGTTCAGGGAAGGCAGTCGCCAACAAATCTGAGCTGAAAGCAGCCCGGAGTCTTGGTGTTCTTGTTGTTGTCTTCTTAATATGTTTCTGCCCTCATTATATTGTGTCTCTAACAGACACCTCATTTATTCCTTCATTATACTTTTATATGACTTTTGTTATGTATTTAAATTCATGAGTAAATCCTCTGATTTATTCCTTATTCTATCCTTGGTTCAGAAAAGCTGTTAGACTAATATTCACTTTGCAGATACTGCAGTCTGACTCTTGTGATTCTACCATGGTCTAGGAGTCAATGAAATGATGAGTCCTCACTGTGATAGAACAACTGAAGTTTAAAATGTTTTTCCTTATGAGATACTAATTATTTATAAAGAAAAACAGACACAAAATATGTTTATGGAAATTTTTTCTTACATTTTTCACTTTCAACCTCTTCTGTATCAGTTTAAATTTATTGTGCAGTGCATTGATAACAAAGGTCAGTATGCTGGTCAAGGGTATAAGGTCATTTATTAGGCAGGTAGGTAGATTGGAAACTCTACAGTAGGTTAATAAGGACCATTTTCAGCAAAAAAAAAAACAAAAACAAAGGAACAAACAAACCCTGTAACTATGTATAGAGTCAGTTAAGAGTCTCTTAGTACTCAAGGCCCATATTAAATTTCTTTTGCTTCCTGTTCTTTGTTTTCCAGCTGCAATCTACTTTTGCAATCCACCTCAACCAAATATACATCTATGTCATGTCTTTATCACTGATACCTGCTCTGTTCTGTTCTGTTCTGTTCACTCTGTACTGTGGTCCTATACCTATGTATTACCTGTATAGTAGAATAGACAAATATCATTTGGCCTGAAGTCCTTGTGCAAAACACAGATGTGGAGGAGTCTGAATGGAGGTATTATGGGCTGAACAGGGCGAAACTTCATTACCTGTAACCAGTAGTCAGTCTAGTCTAGTTTAGGTGCCCTAGGCAAGATATGAATTTGCCCTAACCCCCAACCACACACACACACACACACACACACACACACACACACACACACACACACACACACACACACATCATGTGACTGAGCTGTGAGCACTGAGTCAGGGAGAACTCACCTGAGAAATTGTGGGGGTGGGGGGTGTTATGGTTTTGTTTATTATGTTTCTCATTTCTTTATTTTTAAGACAGAACATCAGGAATTATCAAGTTACCAGTACTATTATTACCTCCGCCAAGGAGGTTATGTTTTTGCCAGGGTTTGTTTGTCTGTCTGTCTGTTTGTTTGTCTGTCCGTTAGTGTGCAACATAACTCAAAAAGTTATGGACAGATTTGGATGACATTTTCAGGGTTTGTTGGAAATGGGATAAGGAAGAAATGATTAAATTTTGGTGGGGATCGGGGGTGGGGGGGCCCACGGGGGGGGCCACTGATCAGCCTTGGCGGAGGTCTGCGCTCTCCGAGTGCTTCTAGTTTCTTTATACATTATGATTATTATTATTATTATTATTATTATTATTATTATTATTATTATTTTATTTTATTTTTTAAATTTATTTATTCATTTATATTTTTTGGCCTACCAGCAGCACCCCCTCCAGCGGTTGGTGCCCTAGGCAAGCGTCTGTATGGCCTATGACAGGTGCTGGCCCTGACTGGACCAGTTCTGTACCCACTACAGGGTCCTAGAGGGTTCATGGGAGTTTCCCCATTTCATCCACATGTGGTTTGTAGATTTGGAGAAGGCATTTGACCACGTCCCTTGGGGTGTGTCATGGTCCGCTCCTGCGTGGCTGCTGACCCCTCCCTTAGACTCATCAGTAATTAGACTCACCTGCTTCGTGCTGCACAGCTGCAACACCTGACCATCAGGAGCTTTTATAAGGGGTTCCTCTTCGACTGTGCAGCACCAGGTCATTTCATCCCATTTCACCTCATACCTCATGACTGTATCACCACCCAGTGGACTCTGGCGTTCATCTACCCTCAGGTTCCCATTGGGTTACTCAGTTTTGTTTTTCTGTTAAATAAACACTGTTTCTCCTTTCACCATCATGCACATGAGTCCATTCATTCTCTCTCACCACACAAAGTGTCCTGTGGGAGGTGTATGAGGTCTACGGCCCACTGATACAGGCTATTAGATGCTTGCACGGTCAGAGTCAGTGTTTGATTTTCATCTCTGGTAGTAAGTGTTCCCAGTGCAGGTTGGACTATGCTAGGGCTGCCCTTTGTCACCAATTCTGTTCATGATCGTTATGAACAGAATGTCTAGACACAGCTAGGGGGCAGAAGGGGTCCAGTTTGGGGGACTCAGGGTTGTATCTCTGCTTTTTGCAGATGATGGGGTCTTACTGGCTTCATCAAAATATGACCTCCACCTTGCACTGAGACAGTTTGCAGCCAAATGTGAAGCAGCCAGGATGAGGATTAGCACCTCCAAGTCTGAGGCCACGGTCCTTAGTCAGAAAAGGAAGGATTATTTTCTCCGAGTTGGGGAAGAGTTGCAGGCCAATATGGAGGACTTTAAGTTTCTTGAGGTCTTTTTCAAGAGGGAGAGAAGGGTGGAATGTGAGATCGACAGGTGGATCGGGGTAATGTGGGTGCTGTAACGGTCTGTTGTGGTGAAGGAGCTCAGCCAAAAGGCAAAGCTCTTGATTTATTGTCAGTCTATGTTCTTCCCCTCACTTACGGTCATGAGCCAAGGACAAGATCAGTGATTCAATCAATCGAAATGGGTTTCCTCCACAGGATGGCTGGGTTTCCCCTTATAGGGAGAACCCAGATAGGGTGAGAGGTTGGCCATCCAGAAGGGGCTCAAGGTGGAGCCGCTTCCCCTCCACATTGAGAGAAACCAGTTGAGGTGGCTCAGGTGTCTGGTCAGGATACCTCCAGGATGCCACCCTGGTGAGGAGTTCTGGGCATATCCAGTGGGGAGGAGATCCTGAGGCAGACCCAGGACACACTGGATGTATTCAAGGTATTAAACACAAAAACATTTTATGCAGTAAATGTATTTCCAATGACCATATTCGGGTGAAATTTTCACCAGACTTTGGTATTCACTCAAAAAATCAACGGAAAAAATCGAAACATTAAAATCCTTATGCCAGTGAAGTTGTGTACAATAAAGTGGAATGAAACAGAAAAAAAAGTATTGAACACTCTACGAAAAAGCAGTACAACACAGCAAGGAAAGGCAAGGAACCAGACAGAAAACATAAGTAATTAGAAGGCAACTCTACCTCCAATCTGTGCAAATTAATGTCAGTTGGGTTAAAATATATTGATGAGCTTTAAAGGGTTTTCACCCTTGGCTCTCACCACAAGGTACTGTCATCAGTTCATCATCCATCTGTCTTTCATTCCATCTGTATGTGCAAAAACTTTGGCATGGACTGAAGGTCGAGGGTTTTCAAATGCAGGTAAATTATGGTTTTTTTTACCAAGGTGTCAGGTAAAATGAAAGCGCTCTCTCAAGTATTTCACAACCAAATTGTTGCAAAACATGAAAATGGAATTGGCTATAGACACATTTCACTACTTCTGAATCTTCCAGTGAGCACCATTGGGGGCATGAATCAGTAAGTGGAAGCAACATCACTCCACCATCAACCAGCCACACACAGGAGCTCCTCACAAGATCTCTGATCAGGGAGTCAGAAGGATAATTAGAAGAGTAACCACAGAGCCAAGGACCACTAGGAAAGAGCTCCAGAAAGACTTGGAGGCAGCAGGTACAACTGTGACAGAGAAGACCATAGGCAATGCACTGCACCACCATAGCCTCTGGACACACTCAAACCGCAAGACTCCACAGGTGAATAAAAGACACACTAAAGCTTGTTTAAAGTAAACATTTGGACAAGCCAATGAACTACTGGGAGCATGTGCTCTGGTCAGATGAGACCGATATTAAACTTTTTGGCTGTCACACAACACAAAATGTTGGAAAGAGAAATGGCACTGCACATTGCCCAAATAAGACTATACCAACATTGACGTTTGAAGATGGAAGTTCATGGTGTGGGGTTGTTTCTCCTCTTTTGGTACTGACAGACTACATATCATTGAAGGAACAATAAAGGGAGCCATGTACAGAGAGATTCTTGAGATGAACCTGTTCCATCCACTAGGCAGCTGAGAATGAGACGAGGGTGGATATTCCAGCAGGATAACAGTCTAAAACATAAGACAAAGGAAACCCGCAACTGGTTTCAGAGAAAGAAAGTCAACTTCCTGGAATGACCCAGTTCATTACCTGACTTAAACCCAACTGAACATTTGTGAAAGCATCTGAAAATCCACATTCACTAGAGGGCCCCTTGCAATTTTCGAGATTTAAAAACAATCTGTGTAGATGAATGGGACAGTCACACCTAAATACTCCAGGTGATTAGTTACTTCTTACAAAAAGTGCCATGAAGCTGTCATTACAAACAAAGGCTTCGCCACTAAGTACTGAATTAATTAGTTAATGTGTTCGATAATTTTTCATGTTTCATTCCACTTTATTACACATAACTTTATTTAAATATGCGTGGCAGTAAGATATCAGAATCAGCTTTATTGGCCAAGTATGTGAACACATACAAGGAATTTGGCTTCGGTTTTTACAATGCTCACGACATACAGTTCCGACATGAACCCAGACAACATGTGGACCTGGACACAATATAGACAGTCCACTAGAGACAGAGACAACAATAGATTGAGATTTACAGTGGATTTACAATGTAATATGTAAAGAGTGCAAATTGGAGTTTTTAATACAGTGAGTGGATGTGTGGATCAGGTCTATTAAAATGATATGTTAATTTATGTATTATTTACAGTGGGTTTTATTTTGTAATATGTACAGTAAGTGCAAATTGAAGTATGTATACGGTGAGTGGATATGTACAGGATACAGTCTGTTGTGCAAATACAGTTTCTTTCATAGTGCAAATTAGTCAGTTTTATAAAGAGTGCAAAATATAAGTTTGTGAGTTGGTGGATTGGAGTCAGGGGGGTATTGGCACTGGATGGGTTATGGAGTGTGAAGTGTTCATCAGAGTGACGGCCTGGGGGTAAAAACTGTTCTTGTGTCTGATTGTTTTGGTGTACAGTGCTCTGTATCACCTGCTGGAAGGAAGAAGTTCAAACAGGTTGTAACCAGGGTGTGAGGGATCTGCAGCGATGTTTCCTTCCCGTTTCCTGATTCTGGATATGTTTAAGTCCTGAATGGTGGGCAGATCAGCACCAGTGATCTCCTCTGCAGTCCTGATTGTCCATTCCAGTCTGTTTGGTTTGTTTGTTTGGTGGCTGATCCAAACCAGATGGTGATGGACGTGCACAGAACAGACTGGATTATTGCAGTATAGAACTGGATCAGCAGCTCCTGGGCCAGGTTGAACTTCCTGAGTTGATGCGGGAAGTACATCCTCTGCTGGACTTTCTTGGTAATAGTGACTATGTCCTAGTGACTAGTCCTCTTCAGATCCTGGGAGATGGTGGATCCCAGGAACCTGAATGTTTCCACAGTAGTCATCATGTTGTTGTGGATTGTGATGGGGGGCCAGTTTAGGGGGGCTACTCCTGAAGTCCACTGTCATCTCCACCGTTTAGAGCATGTTCAGCTCCAGGTTGTTCTGACCACACCAGAGGACCAGCTGTTCCACCTCTTGTCTGTAAGCAGACTCATCACCGTCCTGGATGAGGCCGATGATCGTTGTGTCATCTGCAAACTTCAGGAGTTTGACAGATGGATCTGCTGAGGTACAGTCATTGGTGTAGAGCAGGGATTAAAGCAAAAATTTTTCATCTGACTGAAAATTTTCTTCTGGTCAAAATCATTGGCCACTATTAAAAATGATGCAATACAATACTGCTATAGCGTACAAGTTTATATAGTCAAATTTGGCAATACTGTAAAACACACTGAATGGGAGAGTGTACAGGTGTAGAAGATTAGTAACATGGATAGAAAAAATGTCATGAGTGGTAGTGGTGGGGGGTCTGGGGGTCCTCCCCCAGAAAATTTTTAAACCTTCAGGTCAATTTTGGTGCTCTCTGGTTAATTTTAAAGGATATGAAAACCTTTGAAGCAAGCAAAAATAACTAGAAGAAAACCTTACTGCAAAAAATGAGTGAAAAACTTTTTATTTAACAATTTAGGAACTCCTAAAACATAACTCCAACTCCAACAGCACATGAATTTTGGGGAAAATGTCTGTGTAAATGTAACCCTAAACAACTAATCTTCAACTTCTCAGACTGATGGCAGATCAGGACTTTTTTACCATTGGAACCATACAGAATTTTCTTGTGGCAAATTACGCACATGCACGCACCAGGCAGCTTCATTTTTTTGCACCATGATCTAACTGGAGTTCCATCGTCTCCCTTCACATCAAGCCATGCCCACCTCCATCTACAGGGTGTCCCATAAGTCTCCATACATAGGAAAAATAAACGTTTCTTGACATAAACCATTTTTATTTATATAATGTGCTCTATATGACTGCCATTTTGTCGGAAAAAAAATTTCAATGCGTGTCCTCCACTGCTGAAGAACTATAAAGAAGAAATATAAAGAAATACATGTTAGAACCATATATGTATGGAATGTATTATGTCTCCTATGTATGGAGACTTATGGGACACCCTGTATTTTTCACGCATCTCTCAATAGTTACCACTTCAGCACCTTCCTCTACAAATGTGTCCATGATGTCGTATATGCTAGCCAAAATAATCTGTACGTCGTCAAACCTGCGTCCACAACCCCTCCGCCAATATCATGTTCTCTTTTGATTGGAAGAAATTACGTCAACTGAAACAGAAATTATATTCCGTTACAGATACTTTCTGAGGATATTTAAAATACAGTGGCTTTGCAAATACCAAGGGTGTTACTCATTCATTCAGTTTTATCTTCCTACTGTACCACACAGATAGAAATAAGATGCTAAACGGGTCAAAAGAAAGCACTTATGCAGTCGGGCGCGTAACCGCGTAAGGCCGCGGCGTGCACAGCCGCACGCACGGGAAGGGAACATACACACAAACACAAACACACACACTAGTTATATACCGGCAAGAGGAGATAAACTATGAACCCAAACATGAAGGTACATGTAGATCAGTTGTGTCTTCTTCCCTTTTCACTGTGGTTCTTTCATAATGAAAGCTACTTGTTAGCACTAAACTAAAGTTAGCGTCCGGAGGCTGAACTTCGGTAAAGCTGAACTTGTCCATGTGTTTCTGAGGCACAGAATGAGCAGCGTTTCCTTCCAAAGATAAATAGTCATCAACCTCTCCTCCCGACATAAAAATAAAGAAGTCATCTTATTATCATCACTGTTAAACCTGTCAGCCCCCTTTGCGTGGCGTGCCTGTGTTAAACACCTGCAGATTCAGGACAGCAGGCCCAGGACCCGGTGCCGACTGGACTCCGCAAAACACGTGGGGAAGTTACTTCAATGTGACTTTTTTCCCCACTCAGTTTTTCCATTTGATGGAAATCTGTCGTGGTGACAGAGAACTTTAATTCCTGGTGTAGAAGGAGAAGAGAAGTGGGGAGAGCACACATCCCTGGGGGGCACCTGTGCTTGTTGTCTGGGTGCTAGGTGTGAAGTTTCCTAACCTCATCTGCTGTCTCCTATCTATTAGGAAGTTTGTAATCCACTGGCAGGTGGAGGCTGGGATGGTGAGTTTGGTGAGTTTGTGGTAGAGGATGTCTGGGCTGATGGTATTGAATGTTGAGTTGAAGTCCTTGAACAGGATCCTTGCATATGTCCCAGGGAAGTCAAGGTGTTGTAGTATGTAGTGCAGACCCATGTTGACTGCATCATCCACTGACCTTTTTGCCTGGTAGGCAAACTGCAGGGGCTCCAGCAGGGGTCCTGTGATGTCCTTCAGGTGGTTCAGCATCAGCCTCTCAAAGGACTTCATGACCACAGATGTCAGGGTCACGGGCCTGTAGTCGTTTAGTCCTGAGATAACTGTTTTCTTGGGGACTGGGATTATTGTGGAGCATTTGAAGCAGGAGGGGACTTCAGACAGCTCCAGTGATCTGTTAAAGAGCCGGGTATAGATGTGGGCCAGCTGATCAGCACAGACCTTCAGACAAGAGGGTGACACCCCGTCTGGGCCTGGAGCTTTGCTGGTCTTTTGTCTCCTGAAGAGCTGACTAACATTCTCTTCACAGATCCCAAGTGTTGGTGGGGGGTTGATAGGGGAAGGTGAGGGTTGATTGATGATGGTGCGGGGGATTGGTGTGAAAGCTGGCTTCTCCTTCCAGTTCACAGCTCGCTGTAATGTGGGGGGGGGGGGTCTCCTGTAGCCAGTGATGTCCTGTAGACCTCTCCACTCTCACGCTGGCTTGTTTGCTGTGAACCTGTTTTTCAGCTTCCCAGAGTAGAACCTCTTTGCCACTTTGATCTCCTTTGTCAGCGTGTTCCTGGTCTTGTTGGACAGGACTCTGTACCCACTTCTTTAAGCCTCCTCCTTGGCCTGACAAAGCGACCTGAGTTTTGCAGTGAACCAGGGTTTACTGTTCTTGTATGTGCAGAAGGTTTTGGTTGGCACACACACGTCCTCACAAAAACTAGTGTAGGATGTCACACTGTCAGTGAGTTTGTTAAGGTCTGCAGCAGTAGCTTCAAAAACACTCCGATCAGTGCAGTCTGACTGTCCTTCGAAGAGAGCAGACATGTTTTCTGAGCTGTCCCCCCTTTCTGCCTCCCCCACTCTGCTTTGGCCTTGCAGTGTCTCGTCTGACTTACTTTAACTTTTGGATCCCCTGCTTGCTGAGCTCTCGAATAGTAAATATGGAATTGATCAACTGGTCACTCAGCGCAATTGACATGATTTTTTCACCCAGGAAGAATGGTCCTGGGGAACCTGCCTGCCCTGACGGAACTTTTGCAGCCGGATACACCCGGGATGCTTGGGACAAGTGGAGGGTGGTCTGTCTCTCTGCTCTGTCAGTGGAGGATATCGAAGACATCTACCTATTTGGATTTATGATAGCGGGGCACCTTCTGATTGGCCTTGGAATGTCCCTGATCTATTGCAAAATTGCTATCGGTCGAAATTGAGAAGCACTTTGGAGCGGTGAGTGACAATGTGAAGGAATTACAACGCGTGGTGACGCAGTTGGGGGACAGTGTGTGAGACCTGGCTGGACAGGCTGCGGACTCATATAAGAAGTTGGATTACATCGTGGGCCAGACTGCAGAAGGGCTGAGAGACAATGTAGAGGGGCTCCATCAATCTGTGGGACTGAAGGAGAAAGTGAACGAACTGTGTAGAGACCTCACTGCTCGGAAGTGAGGAGTAATGCTGAGGCCAGGTGTAACAAAATGTAAGTTATACTAAATTAAAGCAGAAATCAAGTTTCCCCCATGGCCAAGTTGTTTTCCCCTGGGAGCAGAGGAAGCGCCGGTTTCTTCTCTAATCTAATCCCCCTGCAGTCAAAACATCTTCTATGGTCAAGACAACAGTAGGAGTGGTCTGATAATAAGACTGGAAACAACTGAAGGACAGATTGACCCACTGTTGTCTCTTATCTTTGCACACATTTCTCCTTTGCCCCAACCTCAAAATCTTGTTTGCTGTCAACCCTGTTTTTCACGCTATCCCCCAAATTCCTTTCAAATCCATGAAAAAATTCCAGCATGTGTCCAAGTGTACTGCGTGAAAACTGAATGATGTCTTATATTTGTGCTTTGCATTATCTTGTGTTCTTCACTGCAAATTCTGAAGAAAAAGGTTCAGTGGTGGCGCACCATTTGTCTCTAATCATCGATCGAAATCTTTGATGTACTGTGTGCTGTATGTACACTGTGCTGTCAAATGACAATAAAGAAATGTGTAAAAGAAGGCCTGTAACTCCAGCTTTGACTCAGTGGTCCATCTCTTCACAGTCTTCACTACAGGCTTAGCAGATTTGAATTGCTGCCTGTAGGTTGGGAGAAGATGAACTATGCAGTGATCAGAGAGCCCCAAGGCTGTGTGGCAGCATAGGGGGATGCAGTGAAGGAAAAGGGCCAAATGAGAATATAAACTAATATTTAATAATTAGCGACTGGAACTAATCAAATTAACCAAATGGTACAAATTAATATAACAAAAGGAACCGACAACACCACCCCAGGAATTGCACCTGGAGAATAAAAGGAAATATAAGGCATGCAGGTAAGTTGGCTCCAAAAACAGGGCATGAGACGTGATTGAAAAATGTATAAATTAGTTTATTTTGCCATTAGAGATTCTCTTTTCTTTTAAAAAGACCAATCTATGCACATATTACAAAAGAAAAGCTAAATAAGGCTGGAGACAGGTAAGTGAGCGACAGCTAGTGCCAAAGCAAACAAACCAAAAGAAATCACCCAACACGCGTGGACAAAAACCCTCAGTGACATTAACCGCTCCCAGGACACAGCAGACGAAGAAGGGGACACCAGCCACCAACACCACCACCAGTCTCTAGCAACTAAAAGGAAGAAAAAGATAAACAAGTCAGTAAACAAGTCACAAAGTAATACAACAAATCAAGTACCAACTAATTACATAAGGAATTCAAAATAAACAAATTGAAACTAAATAACGGATCCAAATGACAATGATTAATAATTGCACGGAGACGTCATTGACACAATTAAAACAGGACACACAGCACAGTAAAAGGCCTCAGTGCGCTGCTCTGGAGTGCAGCGCGTGCACAGAAATCAGATGGCGGCAGCAGGCCCGACGCACACGCCGGCAGAGCGCAGCCAAGTGACCGCCAGCTAGCCGCAAGCAGCAGCTAACAGCAAGTCAGTGTGGGGGGAAGACGCACCGGTCAGCCCAAGCAGCAGGAACACCACGGAAAAAGACACTCATGGGGGACAAAACAGCAGTAGCCACGTGACCCACTCCTAATCATAGAGAACGATATTAGTGTTAAGCGTACAAGAGGATGTGTCGGTCGCTAGCTATGCTAACACATACCTGATTCAGTTCCATACATACAAGACACAAAGAGAGGAAGGGGCGGAGGGAGAGAGAGCGCGCCGGCCACCAGCCTTCGATTTCCACCTGCAGCCACAGCAGTATTAGCCGCCAGACAGCACCAACTATAATGCAGAGAGAGCGGACACCTACCAAGCCAGATGCAGATCGCCCAAATATGCCGAAACAGCACCGAACAAAACAATACAGATGCTGTGAGCACAGTCAAACAATATGAGCAGTACGGAGAAGCAGCAGGTAGCCATACCTGCAAGACCAACACGTCGAGCCCGGATGTGATGCACCAGCGGAATGCGGAAAAGGAAGAACCGGTGAGAAGATCACCCCTTATATATCAGCGCCCCCCTCCTCTCATTGATGTGATTAGCAGGGTTGGTCACACATAGTCTATCCTGCCACAGCTGCATAGGGGACAGAGCGATATGCATCCTTTAAAACGGTGTAACAGTGGTCCAGGGTGTTTTTGTCCCTGGTGAGACATGCTGGTTGCTTTGAGTTTGGACCATCTTGCTTATTGGCTAATCGCTGTGGGTCTGGTCTATATAAATGGGGGATTTGCCATCTTGACGCCCTCTTGCTCTCTTTGACGTTGATGGTGACACGCTTCCCGTTTGCTTTGGCTTCCGCATTGTCTGGTTGAACCTGTGCTGCGCTCCTTCAAGTATGGTTGCAGCTGCCAATTCGCTTATAGTTCAGCTTATATTTTGCATTGTTCACCTAGCAGCCATTGTCGCTTCCTCTAGGTCTCTTTTGCTGGGTTCCCACACTCATTTGACATGAACGCTTGCATGCTACAATAATGGTAGGTCTCTGTGTATGTGTGTTAGCGTTAGCTTATCATTTCAGGGTTTGGTAACATCGGGTGTTTCCTTTTTAGATGCCGAGTGGAAAGAATCATCACTCCTTCTGCTGTTGGTAATTGGGACTAAGCCAGAAATACTGCTGCTTTGCGTACCATAAAACTGCTTTGCTCTGCTCAAACTGCTGTGGTGCTTAAATCACGCTTGCTTGCTAAAGTTAATACCACTGATACTGGCTTTGCCATGTTAACTATTGGGATGCCAAGCTACACGCACGCTAACAGCCGGCTAGCCACCATCATCGCTGCTTCTGCCATCCACAATTAGGCAGTTGTGTTGGCCACTGGGGGGGATGACTCAAGTTACTTTTTGAGGTTGTTACCATTTTATTTTATTTATTGATTGTGTGGCTAGGGGTTTATTGTTATGAGCTGGTCTTTTGTTTGTGGTTAATTTGTTATTGCTGTTGTTTGTCACATGGTGTTTTGCTTTGTGTTTACACACTGTAACATCTTCTGTTTTATCCATGTGATGTTTTTGTTTTTTGTTAACCTTGATTATTTGAATTAAGTTACATATAGGTATTTGGAGTTTTGATTTATTATCATTTAGTATAGTTATTCTGTGTATTTAGTTTTGATTTCTTTTGTTCATAATTCGTAGCGTCTAGTGTATTTTCTTTTTTGTATTCTTTGATTTTCATTTGTTAAAGTGCTCTTGATTTCTTTGGGAGTATTTCTTAATTTCCTTTCTTTTTGTCCTTTCAATAGTTGTGGGCCCACTCTGGCAGTGGGATGTGTGTGGTCGGCGGAGGTGTCCCCTTCTCTTCGGTTTGCTGTGCTGTCACTACCTGGTTTGATTGTTCACTTGAAGCGTGGTTGTGTGTGTGATTATGTCTTGTACGGGTAATTGGGGTGACTCCTCGGTGATCCTTCGCCATCCTCCCTTCTCCACTTCCACTGGTAAGGCCCCAGCCCTGAACAAACTTATTTTTTTTAATTGTTTTTTTTTTCCCTTGCACACATTTTAAGATGTATTGTATTTTAAAGATTTCTATTTGTATTAAAAACATTATCTTGTTTTCTTATCTGGAACCACGTCCCGACCCCCTCCTTTGTATAATAGAACCTGTCTGCCCGCTGTGCAATATCTGTTAATAGAGGGTATAGAAATTCTCTGGGTGAAATCCCCAGGGTAGCGTTGTCGGATTGGAGTTTATTTTAAAAATTCATTAATTTGCAGTTTTGTCCTAATGACACCTCTGGTCTAACTATATGACTGCCGCCACATATGGACATATTTAATGTTTAGATTCTTTGTCTGGATTTGTTGAGTTAATACCAAACTCTGGTGGAAATACATTTACTGGGAAAAATGTTGATGTGTTCAATACTTCCCATGCATTGTATCTCTTGGCTGGTTTTGGAACGCCTTGGAATCCTCCAGGATGAGCAAGAGGAAGTGGCTGGGGAGAGGGAAGTCTGAGCTTTTGTGCTTAAGCTGATGTCCTCAAGTCCTTGACCTGGATAAAGAGAAGATGGATGGATGGATGGATGGATGGATGGATGGATGGAATAACCACATCAGGAGAATCATATATAGGTTTCAAGGAAATAACAAAAAATGTGAATAAAAGCAGAAGTGGTAAGAGGTTATTCACATGTGGAGTTGCAGAGGTAACCTCAAGACAAATTGTTCATGTTCAAAGGCCTGTACAAAAATAACTTTGAGTTGGAAAACCTACCTATATTGACTCCATTCTCTCAAAGTGATATACCTCCACTCTGTTATCCATAGCACAAAAAGACAGACATGAACTTTTTCTTTTTTTCCTTTTTGTTCTCTTGCTCTTTAACGTGCCACTCTTCACCCTCCTAATTGTTTTTTTCTGATTCTGACGAACTTCACACATATACTGTACATATGCAGTCACATAGATATGTAATTTGACATCATCACAGTAGATTTGAAATGGAGCATGAACTGAAGCGTGGACTTGCATCTTAATTTAATAAATTTTTATCAATATTAGCATTAGCTCTTTTGGATTTACAATGTTAAATGTTGTCCCTCCATGCTCCAGCTAAGACTGTTATAAATATGAGTATTGGTTTTAATACTTCAGTGAAAGTCAAGTGTTAAAAAGTTGACTCAAGTTACTGACCAGACTTCAGGTCAATAACTGCCTGAAGTTTGGAACTCTTGGATATCCCCTAACGCTGAGTTTCCTCCTCAAGATACTTTGTCAGGCCTTTACTACAGATGCCACCAGTTGCTGCTGATTTGTGGGTCTTTCTGCCCTCAGTTTAGTCTTCAAGCTGCTCTGTTGGGTTGAGATCAGGTGACTGAGCTGGCCACTGAAGAACATCCCATTACTTGAACTCTTCCACAAACAGGTCAAACACTGTAATTATCTCAAAATAGGTCAAAATAAAAAGGGATTTTGAAGTCAAATAACATGGAATTTGTCCTGCAGGAGGACCCCTAAACCACAGCCCTTGAAACAAACATAGGGAAATCCCTACTGTGGCCCTGTGAGTTAAACCTTATATTTGCATGGGCCTGGGCTCTGAGTTCAACCTGTGACTAAGCGTACCCTCCCCTGATGCAGACCCAGGAGAGGATCAGAGAGGAGGGACAACACTGTCCATCAGAGGTGAAGAGAAAGGAGGGATGACCAAAAACACAGATAAACAGTTAATGAGCTCTAAGAGCTGATACTTCTCTTTGCATTGTGTCTCTGTTTCACTGATGGAAACACATGAAGAAGCAGAGCTCTGTTTTCCAGAACTCCTCAATGCCTCCTGCCTGAAGCCAGTGGTTTCTCAGACCAATGCTTTGGTCTATCAAATCCTGCTGTTCATCTTCTCTCCACTCACTGTCGCTCTCAACCTGGTGGTCATCATCTCAGTCGCCCATTTCAGGCAGATATTTTTTTGTCAACAAAGCTTTTTTATGTTAATCAGCTAATATAAACACTGTACTACATGAAGTGGTGGGAAAAAAAAAAATTAAGCAAAAACAAAAGTAGTACACTTCAAAACACTCTAACTAAAACTAATACATTCACAAACCTTATTGTTTACTGCAGCTTTAATGTACATGTTGTGTTTATTGATGCAAATGTTTGAGGCTGAGGTCATAGTAACAGGTTTAATCATCAGCAGTGTGTCTTATTAAATCATATGTAGATGATCATGTTTGTGGCACTGATGTCCTGTGAAAACCACTTGTGTCTGAAAAGTCAAAATTTCATGGTTTCAGAAAAACAGGCCTGTTTTCAGCTTTGTGATCATGTACTGTAATCATCTGTTTATCCAAAGGGTTTTCAAAGCTGCGTATGACTTTTGTCACAAATTTTTCATTAAATCTATAAAACTTGAGTCATAACCTAATTATCACAAATCCATAAGTCTTTCCCCGATACTGCACCTGAATCTCTTCCCTCACAATGAACAATTTCGAAGTGTACTCTACCATAAACAATCCATGTATTTACAAACAGAGCCGGTAGGTCACTCATGCATTTTTGGAAAATTGTCGTAACATGCTTTGTGGGAAGTGGAGCTCCACGCAGCTGCAGTAGCAAGAGGCAATGAAGCCATTTCCGTGTTTGTTACTGCTGCGGCTATAATGTGGCTGTGTTTGAAGTTGTCAAGTCTGGAGTTTTGGACATAAAAACGCTTTCACTGGACACAAAGAAGCTGAAAACGTGTAATCAAAAAAGGAGCTAAAGCTCTCTGAAGAATGTAAAGGAGTACGAAGTATCCCTTTAACCTCAGAGATGTAGCAGAGTGGAAATATGAAGTTGAAAATAATGAAAATGCTCAAGCACAATAGCATAAGTGCATCCAATTTTATTGAAATACAGGACTTAAATAAAAGTATTTAGTTACCGTCCACCACTGGCTACATGTAGTAGATTTTACATTTCCCATGTTTTAATATTTGTTTCATGATTTTTTGTCTTCCTTCAGACAGCTCCACACACCCACCAACCTCCTCCTCCTCTCTCTGGCTGTGTCTGACCTCCTTGTAGGCCTGGTGCTGATGCCGGTAGAAGTCCTCCGAAAAATGACCTGTTGGTTTCTTGGCGACTCCATGTGTTCTTTGTATATATTTTTTGCTTGGTTGTCTGTTTCTGCATCAGTAGGAGACATGGTGCTCATCTCAGTCGACCGCTATGTTGCTATCTGTGACCCTCTGCATTACACTAATAAGGTCACTATGAAAAGAGTTAAAGTTTGCATTTGTCTCTGTTGGTTTTGCTCTTGTTGTTATTGTTTTGTTATTTTAAATGATGACCTGACTCAGTCAGGCAAGTATCCCATTTGTCAGGGACAGTGTGTGATTATTTATGACTTTGTCGCCAGTGCTATTGACCTTGTTGCAACATTTATTCTTCCAATTTCTGCCATTATTGCTCTGTACATGAGTGTGTTTGTGGTGGCTGTGTCTCAGGCTCGTGCCATGCGTTCTCACATCACATCCATCACAGCCCAGCGTTCAGGGAAGGCAGTCGCCAACAAATCTGAGCTGAAAGCAGCCCGGAGTCTTGGTATTCTTGTTGTTGTCTTCTTAATATGTTTCTGCCCTTATTATATTGTGTCCCTAACAGGCAATTCATTTATTCCTTCATTACCCTTTTATATGACTTATGTTATGTATTTAAATTCATGTGTAAATCCTCTGATTTATTCCTTATTCTATCCTTGGTTCAGAAAAGCTGTTAGACTAATATTCACTTTGCAGATACTGCAGTCTGACTCTTGTGATTCCACCATGGTCTAGGAGTCAATGAACTGAGTCCTCACTGTGATAGAATAAAGTCAATTTTTATTTATAAAGCACAAATTTATACATAAATAAAAAAAAATAATAGACTGTCTGGCCCAGATAAAATATCTGTGCACATAAAATCAACAACCTACGTGGTGTGAAAAGCCAAAGAAAAGAAGTGGGTTTTAAAAAGAGTTTTTAAATTAGACATGACGAGGCCTGTGTAATGTGCAGCAGCAGTTCATTCTACAGAAAACACTCGGTCCCCTCTGACCTTCAGCCTAATTTTGGGATCTTTGAAGCGCAGCTGGTTTGCTGACCTGAGAGCTTGACTAGGTGTGTAGGGGTGCAGAAGCTCAGAGAGGCACGATGGGGCAAGACCATTTAGAGATTTAAACCATTTTCAGCAATTCTTCCCAAATTCCCAATATTCTTCCCATGGTTCAGAAAAGCTGTTAGACTAATATTCACTTTGCAGATACTGCAGTCTGACTCTTGTGATTCCACCATGGTCTAGGAGTCAATGAAATGATGAGTCCTCACTGTGATAGAATGATTGAAGTTTAAAATGTGTTTTTTCCTTATGAGATTCTGATTATTTATGAAGAAAAACAAACAAACAAAAAAATATACATTAATAAATAAATTAATAGACTATCTGCTCTAGATAAAATATCCATGCACATAAAATCAACTAGCAATGTGGTGTTAAAAGCCAAAGAAAAGAAGGGGGATTTCAGAAGAGTTTTAAAATTAGACACTGACGAGGCCTGTCTAATGTTCAGGAGCAGTTCATTCTACAATTTTGGACCTGCAACAGTAAACGCCCTATCCCCTCTGAGCTTCAACCTAATTTTGGGAACTCTGAAGAGCAGCTGGTCCACTGACCTGAGAGCTTGACTAGGTGTATAGGGGTGCAGAAGCTCAGAGAGGTACGATAGAGCAAGACCATTTAGAGATTTAAACCATTTTCACCAAAAAACAAACAAACCCTGTAACTATGTCTATGTCAGTTCAGATTCTCTTCGTACTCTGTTTCTCGACAAACCTCATTCAAGGCCCATGTTAAATTTCTTTTGCTTCCTATTCTTTGTTTTTCAGCTGCAATCTGCTTTTGCAACCCACCCCAACCAAATATACATCTGACTATGTCATGTCTTTATCACTGATACCTGCTCTGTTATGTTGTTATGTTACGTTCACTCTGTACTGTGGTCCTATACCTATGTATTACCTGTATAGTAGAATAGACAAATATCATTTGGCCTGAAGTCCTTGTGCAAAACACAGATGTGGAGGAGCCTAAATGGAGGCATTATGGGCTGATTAGGGCGAAACTTCATTACCTGTAACCAGGGCCAGCTCTAGCCATTTTGGCACCCTAGGCAAGATATGGATTTGATGCCCCCTCGACCCCCCACCACACACACACACACACACACACACACACACACACACACACCACTAAAGACGAAAAGAGGGATTCTTGGACAACAACCATCTTCCATACCTTTGCAATTTAATTCTTTCTCAGACAAACAGTACAGTACAGGTTCTGTGCATTGTTACATAATATGCAGAGCTTGCCTACCCTATCAGCGAACTAAAGACTGCTTAGGGACCCGCACCCACCAAGGGGGCCCAAACTTATGTATCATGTCAATTGATTTGTTGATGATCTGGCAATGCCAAACAGTGGAAACAGTGATTGTAATGAAACCCTGGCAACCCAGGATGAAGCGATTAATCAGTTTGTCAGAGCAAGTCCACCATGTCCAAACGACTATACCAGTCGGGCACTGATGAATGTAAGAAGAAAAGACTTTAAGAAGAAAAGAAGCAATTCTCTTAAGATGAAATACATTTTGCCATGAACACATAATGTCAAAAAATGCTTCATGGTAACTTGGTAGAGTGTTATCATGCCATACCATACTGTCTTTTTAGTGTTCGGCTGCAATCTAATGCAGTGCCGCCATGACGCCCTGAGTCATTGTCAATAATGCTTACAATTGTTAATATGCAATAAACACTATGCTACGCCAAATGCATTTTTGTCAGTCCAGTAAATACATTATGTTAGAACAGGAGTGTTAGCAGTTGGAGCGGGAATAGCGGTGGGGGTGGGGTAGCGGTCTGTGATTGTCAGAGCTGGGGGTGGGGGTAGTGAAACTGAAGAGGCTTTACTATTCCTCTAACTCTCCAGGCCCTACTCCACTGCTGTATGGGCCCCTGGGAATTCTGGGCCCCATAAATTTGTCATGCGCCCCCCCCCTTAACGGCACCCCAGAGTAAGTCAAATAGTGGGATTTTAACCTTTTACCCTTTTTAAGATGAGTTGTCTCTGCTTAAGCTGATGACCTCACAACCTTGACCTGAATAAGTAGAAATCGTGATAAAAAATTTTAAACATTTTAATCGCTGCCCAGCACTTATATATATATATATATATATATATATATATATATATATATATATATGTTAGGGATGTCCGATATTGGCTTTTTTGCCAAAAACTGATATGCCGAAATTGTCCAACGCTTAATTTCCAATTCCGATATCTACCGATATCGCTGCTGATATATGTGGGATATTAAACTAATTTTAGGTAACATCACATACAGTACAGGCCAAAAGTTTGGACACACCTTCTCATTCTTCGCATTTTCTTTATTTTCATGACTATTTTCATTGTAGATTCTCACTGAAGGCATCAAAACTATGAATGAACACATGTGGAATTATGTACTTAACAAAAAAGTGTGAAATAACTGAAAACATCTCTTATATTCTAGTTTCTTCAAAGTAGCCACCCTTAGCTCTGATGACTGCCTTGCACACCCTTGGCATTCTCTTGATGAGCATCAAGAGGTAGTCACCTGAAATGGTTTTCACTTCATAGCTGTGCCTTGTCAGGGTTACTTAGTGGAATTTCTTGCCTTATTGATGGGGTTGGGACCATCAGTTGTGTTGTGCAGAAGTCAGGTTGATGCACAGCTGACAGCCCTATTGGACAACTGTTCGAATGCATATTATGGCAAGAACCAATCAGCTAAGTAAAGACAAACGAGTGGCCATCATTACTTTAAGAAATGAAGGTCAGTCAGTCTAGAAAATTTCAAAAACTTTGAATGTGTCCCCAAGTGCAGTCGCAAAAACCATCAAGCGCTCCAACGAAACTGGCTCACATGAGGACCACCCCAGGAAAGGAAGACCAAGAGTCACCTCTGATGCTGAAGATAAGTTCATCTGAGTCACCAGCCTCAGAAATCGCAAATTAACAGCAGCTCAGATTAGAGACCAGATGAATACCACACAGAGCTCTCGCAGCAGACACATCTCTACAACAACTGTTAAGAGGAGACTGTGTGAATCAGGCCTTCATGGTCAAACAGCTGCTAGGAAACCACTGCTCAGGAGAGGCAACAAACACAAGAGATTTATTTGGGCCAAGAAACCCAAGGAATGGACATTAGACCAGTGGAAATCTGTGCTTTGGTCTGATGAGTCCAAATTTGAGATCTTTGGATCCAACCGCCATGTCTTTGTGAGACGCAGAAAAGGTGAACGGATGGATGCTACATGCCTGGTTCCCACCGTGAAGCATGGAGGGGGAGGTGTGATGGTGTGGGGGTGCTTTGCTGGTGACGCTGTTGGGGATTTATTCAAGATTGAAGGCAACCTGAATCAGCATGGCTACCACAGCATCCTGAAGTGACATGCCATTCCATCCGGTTTGCGTTTAGTTGGACCATCATTTATGTTTCAACAGGACAATGACCCCAAACACACCTCCAGGCTGTGTGAGGGATATTTGACCAAGAAGGAGAGTGATGGAGTGCTGCGCCAGATGACCTGGCCTCCACAGTCACCGGACCTGAACCCAATCGAGATGGTTTGGGGTGAGCTGGACCGCAGAGTGAAGGCAAAAGGGTCAACAAGTGCTAAGCATCTCTGGGAACTTCTTCAAGACTGTTAGGAAACCATTTCAGGTGACTACCTCTTGATGCTCATCAAGAGAATGCCAAGAGTGTGCAAAACAGTCATCAGAGCTAAGGGTGGCTACTTTGAAGAAACTAGAATATAAGAGATGTTTTCAGTTATTTCACACTTTTTTGTTAAGTACATAATTCCACATGTGTTCATTCATAGTTTTGATGCCTTCAGTGAGAATCTACAATGTAAATAGTCATGAAAATAAAGAAAATGCAAAGAATGAGAAGGTGTGTCCAAACTTTTGGCCTGTACTGTATCTCCTGTCATGGAATTAACACATCATGCCTAATTTTATTGTGATGCCCCATTTGATGCATTCTCAAATGCAACAAGGCTTTTAAAATGTAAACACTGTCTGTGCAAAGAATACATACTTCAACTTAACTCTTTCCCCACCAGCGCATTTTCCAGTGAGTTGGTAGCCAGTGCCAGCCTTTTTGGTCATTTTCACTAATCTTTGGAGGCTGACTGAAAATGTTGTGTTAGGAGTATGTGAACACTGAATACATCAAACGAAAGAACAGAACTTCAGCTTTTAAACACAAGAAACAATTTTATTCTATCTTCATTCATTCGTGAGATATGAACATTTGAATATTGGTCATTTTCAGGAAAAAACTGAATTTTGAGCAAAAAACTGAGAAAACTGCATTTTTTCCCATTTGTTTCTCTCCCTCACCTTCTATTTCTCCGTTACTGTCTCTAAATGGTTCTTCTGTTGCTCCATCATATATTGAATTGTCAGACTCTGTCTCCATAATCATCTTTAAGGCTTTTGAAACCGCGCGGTTCCTGCAGAGTCCTCATTCAGTGACTGCCGCTGGATGTGTTGCCTTGGGATACGGAGACTCCAGTGCAAAAACGTTAAACCCGGTCCGTCATTTTTCCGAAAAAGCTGCTTAATTGTTTGTTTTGGACTAAGGAAAGTAATTCACACGATCTGCAACAGCTTCAACTACAGTATAACAGTGAAAACACAGACTGACGGAAAATCTCGTCATTGGCGAAGAAAGAGTTAAGTTGTGTAAAAAATGCCATATTTATGTATTTTCTCTCCCTCCCTCCATGAGTCTATTACAGTGTGGCAACTCTACTGTACAATTTTGAAAACTGCACATTTCTTTCAGCTACAAACAATGCTTCATCTATGTGTCGGTAAATGCCGGTGAGATCAGGGCATTATTTTATCGGTTTTAATGATAGGCAAAAAAACCGATACCGATATTCACCGATATTCCATTTTTATGCCAATATTGGGCCGATAATATTGGACATCCCTAATATATATATTAGGGATAATATATATATATATATATATATATATATATATGTATGTATATGTGTGTGTGTGTGCGTGTGTGTGTGTATATGCCTGATCGTAGTCTGCAATTTAAAATGAGATTATCAGCACCAAAATAGGTTATTTCCAAATGCTATTTCCAGCTTACCTGGTCAGGTCAGAAAAGACTGGACTGATTTACGGCAGACTGAAGTCACTATGACAACACCGCACCGACCAGCAGAGGTTATCAGTGAGAAGTAAGATGAATGAGTGAGGAGTGAGATCTGTCCTTTTTCCTAAAGAAAAGGATTTCTTGGATTTGTTTTGTTGTGATGGTGGACACTGGAACTGGAGCTGGACTGGCAGAAAGAAAAAAGAAAAAGAACTGAACGGGAGAGTGATAGAGCACAGACTAAAACACTGGTAAACCTCTGCATTGAACCTATGGAGACAACTAAGGGAGTTAAAAGGAATGAAAAACAGACCTGGAGTTGCCCCTCTTCCTTCTACACAGGTTTAGAATGTTTCTGTTCTTTATACATATGCATTGGAACATTGTATTTTACTGTAGTGGCTGTTGGTAGCTCTTCTGTGTTAGCCACACGGCTAGCTCTTTGGCATCAGTAATCTATTTTATTTGGAGCATTGTTTCAGTCCCAAACTAAGGGCTTTGGAAGGTAAGACTGAAATGATTCTGTATGGAGTTGAATGTTCATGCCGGGGCCTGGATACTAAACTGTCCTTCAGGAACAAGACAATTCTAAAAGTAGAATACTGTGAATGCAGAAGGCTGAAGCAGCTAGCACTGAACTGCTAATGCAGAATGATGAAGATGCTGAATGACTGAAGTCATTTAAGAAAATGCTTGAATACCTTGTGGAAAAGCCAGAGCAAATATGTATCATTGGGACACATCTCAAACACCGGTCTGTGAGTAACACTCTGGAACACTCTGGAGTAAAAGAGACATAGAAATGGGACTCCAACTTCCAAAATTAGGTTTCACTTTCACGCCAGTTACTAATCTAAGCTACATGAACTTCATGAAGTTTGCTTGTTGTCTCATTTCAAACGTCACTTTGCACCCTGCAAGCTGCTGTCTTTAAAAAAGAATTACAGAGTTGTGAAGAGGATCTTCATTCATTAGCTTCAAATCAAATGGATTCCTTAGCCAGACTTATGCTTTTAGGACAGTAGTTGCTAGTGCTCATGGGAAACGGCGTCTTTATCCCTTAAAAACATCACCAATTCTGGAGGAAGGTGTCGCTGCAATCCACTTTAAACAAATTCTCTGTACAGGACCTTTAATGAAACATATTTTTTTGTACCGTTGAACTGCCATCTCTGCCTCAATTGTCAAACAGACCTGAGTGCTTTTCTTTTTTTAGGTTAGTCCCCATAAAGACGTCGGGAAGTAAAACAATGTAAGAAAACAACAGTGGCTCTTCACGTCTCAAGTCAGAGGTTTAATGACTAACAATAATTATAATGCAGCTTTCATACATTGTTGGTACATGAAAAACACATTTTTACCTGTATTAGGGGAGTAAAATGATGTAAGAAAACAACAGCGGCTTTTCATGTCTCAAGTCAGTGGTTTGATGACTGAGAGAAGAACCAGAGCTCCCCCTGTTGTCCATTTGACCGGATGCGCTTCACCAACACCAACAGTCCTTTCACAGTAAAGTGACATAGCGCAATAAAACAGAAAACAGCACTGAAAATGTCCATCTTATCATGGAAACATTCTTATTGTCTTACATTTACTTTTACTATGAGTTCTAATATTATTTCAGTTACAAAAAATGATAATGTAAAAAATGTATTCATTAGCTTGCCCTATTCTAAACCATTACATAAGCATACCCTCCCCAGATGCAGACCCAGGGGAGGACCAGAGAGGAGGGAGAGAGGAGGAACAACATTGTCCATCAGAGGTGGAGAGAAAGGAGGGATGACCAAGAACACAGATAAACAGTTAATAAGATCCGAGACCTGATATCTCTCTTTGCATTGTGTCTCTGTTTCACTGATGGAAACACATGAAGAAGCAGAGCTCTGTTTTCCAGAACTCCTCAATGCCTCCTGCCTGAAGCCAAATGTTTCTCAGACTGATGCTGTGATCTATCACATCCTGCTGTTTACTTTCCCTCCGCTCACTGTGGCTCTCAACCTAGTGGTCATCATCTCAGTCGCCCATTTCAGGCAGATATTTTTTGTCAACAAGGCTTTTTTTATGTTAATCAGCTAATTTAAACACATAACTAGATGCAGTGGTGGAAAAGCAAATGTTTTTTTAAGCAAAAACAAAAGTAGTACACTGAAAACACTCTAATTTAACTAAACCTGATGCATTCACAAACCTTATTGTTTACTTCAGCTTTAATGTACATGTGTTTATTGATGCAGATGTTTGAGGCTGAGCTCATAGTAACAGGTTTAATCAACAACAGTGTGTCATATTAAATCATATGTAGATGATCAGGTTTGTGGTATTGATGTTCTGTGAAAACTACTTGTGTCTGAAAAGTCAAAATTTCATAGTTTCAGAAAAACAGGCCTGTTTTCAGTTTTGTGATCATGTACTGTAATCATCTGTTTATTCAAAAGGTTTTTAAGTAATCCAAGAAAACAACAGGGTCAATTCGTTCTAAAAATCTAAATACCTTCATTGTCAGTGCATACATGTTTTTGAGTGTCAGTATCATAGACATTCATTGAAGTTTCAAGTGTGTGAAGATTTGGACATAAACTGGTTTTCACTGGACACAAACAGGATGACAAAGTGTAATCTAAAAAGGAGCTAAAGCTCTCTGAAGAATGTCAGAGTAAAAAGTATCCTTTTTACCTCTGAGATGTAGTGGAGTTGAAAAATGAAGCTGAATAACAGCATAAGTGCATCCAATTTTAATGAAATACAGGACTTGAAAAAAGTATTTAGTTACCGTCCACCACTGGCTACATGTAGTAGATTTTACATTTCCCATGTTTTAATATTTGTTTCATGATTTTTCTCTTCCTTCAGACAGCTCCACACACCCACCAACCTCCTCCTCCTCTCTCTGGCTGTGTCTGACCTCCTTGTAGGCCTGGTGCTGATGCCGGCAGGAATCCACCTACAGCTGTCCTGTTGGTTTCTTGGTGACTCCATGTGTTCTTTGTATATATTTTTTGCTTGTTTGTGTGTTTCTGCATCAGTATTAGACATGGTGCTCATCTCAGTCGACCGCTATGTTGCTATCTGTGACCCTCTTCATTACACTAATAAGGTCACTATGAAAAGAGTTAAAGTTTGGGTTTGTCTCTGTTGGTTTTGTTCTGGTTGTTATTGTTTTGTTATTTTAAATGATAACCTGAGTCATTTGGGCAAGTACCGTACTTGTCAGGGAGAGTGTGTGAGTTTTATTTACTTTGTCGCCAGGGCTTTTGACCTTGTTGCAACATTTATTCTCCCAGTTTCTGCCATTATTGCTCTGTACATGAGTGTGTTTGTGGTGGCTGTGTCTCAGGCTCGTGCCATGCGTTCTCACATCACATCCATCACAGCCCAGCGTTCAGGGAAGGCAGTCGCCAACAAATCTGAGCTGAAAGCAGCCCGGAGTCTTGGTGTTCTTGTTGTTGTCTTCTTAATATGTTTCTGCCCTTATTATATTGTGTCTCTAACAGACAACTCATTTATTCCTTCATTACCCTCTTATATGACTTTTGTTATGTATTTAAATTCATGTGTAAATCCTCTGATTTATTCCTTATTCTACCCATGGTTCAGAAAAGCTGTTAGACTAATATTTACTTTGCAGATACTGCAGTCTGACTCTTGTGATTCCACCATGGTCTAGGAGTCAATGAAATGAGTCCTCACTGTGATAGAATAAAGTCCATTTTTATTTATGAAGCACAAATATTTATAAAGCACAAATTTATATGTGGCGGCATAGGGGTGGAAGCAATAAAGGATAAAGGGACCAAATGAGAACATAAACTAATATTTAATAATTAGCGACTGGAACTAATCCAATTAGCCAAATGGTACAAATTAATATAACAAAAGGAACCGACAACGCCACCCCAGGAATTGCACCTGGAGAATAAAAGGAAATGTAAGTCACGCAGGTAAGTTGGCTCCAAAAACAGGGCATGAGACGTGATTGAAAAATATATAAATTAGTTTATTTTGCCAGTAGAAATTCTCTTTTCTTTTAAAAAGACTAATCCATGCACATATTACAAAAGAAAGGCTAAATGAGGCTGGAGACAGGTAGGTGAGCGACAGCTAGTGCCAAAGCAAACAAACCAAAAGAAATCACCCAATACGCGTGGACAAAAACCCTCAGTGACATTAACCGCTCCCAGGACACAGCAGACGAAGAAGGGCACACCAGCCACCAACACCACCACGAGTCTCCAGCAACTAAAAGGAAGAAAAAGATAAACAAGTCAATAAACAAGTCACAATGTAATAAAACCAATCAAATACAAACTAATTACATATAGAATTCAAAATAGACAAATTGTAACTAAATAACAGATCCAAATAACAATCATTAATAAGAAAAGAAATCAAATACAAACTAATTACACAAAGAATTCAAAATAAACAAATTAAAACTAAATAACAGACCCAAATGACAATAATTAATATGAAAACAAATCAAATACAAACGAATTACATAAGGAATTCAAAATAAATTGAAACTAAACAATGGATCCAGATAATGATTAATAATTGCACGGAGTCGTCATTGACATAATTAAAACAGGACACGCAGCACAGTAAAAGGCCTCGGTGCGCTGCTCTGGGTGCAGCGCGTGCACAGAAATCACACGGCGGCAGCAGGCCCAACGCACACGCCGGCAGACCGCAGCCAAGCGACCGCCAGCTAGCCGAAACAGCAGCTAACAATAAGTCAGTGTGGGGGAGACGCATCGGTCGGCCCACGCAGCAGGAACACCACGGAGAGCAACACTCATGGAGGGACAAAACAGCAGTAGCCACGCGACTCACTCCTGATTCAGTTCCATACGGATGAGACACAGAGAGGAAGGGTCGGAGGGAGAGAGAGAGAACGCCGGCCCCCAGCCTTCGATTACCACCAAGCCAGATGCAGATCGCCCCAAATATGCTGAAACGGCAATGAAGCAGCGGTCCTGCAAGACCAACACGTCGAGCCCGGATGTGACGCACCAACGGAATGCGGAAAAAGGAAGAACCGGTGAGAAAATCGCCCCTTATATATCAGCGCCCCCCTCCTCTCAGTGATGTTATTAGCAGGGCTGGTCACAATAATCTATCCTGCTACATATACATAAATAAAAAAAAATAATAGACTGTCTGGCCCAGATAAAATATCCGTGCACATAAAATCAACAACCTACGTGGTGTGAAAAGCTAAAGAAAAGAAGTGGGTTTTAAGAAGAGTTTTAAAATTAGACAGTGACGAGGCCTGTGTAATGTGCAGCAGTTCATTCAACAGAAAATGCTCTCCCCTCTGAGCTTCAGCCTAATTTTGGGAACTCTGAAGAGCAGCTGGTCCGCTGACCTGAGAGCTTGACTAGGTGTATAGGGGTGCAGAAGCTCAGAGAGGTACGATGGGGCAAGACCATTTAGAGATTTAAACCATTTTCAGCAAAAAACAAACAAACCCTGTAACTATGTATGGTGTCAGTTCAGAGTCTCTTACTCTTCTGTTTTTTGACAAACCTCATAAGGACCATTTTCAGCAAAAAAAAACAAACAAACAAAAAAAGAAACAAAGAAACAAACAAACCCTGTAACTATGTATAGAGTCAGTTCAGAGTCTCTTAGTACTCAAGGCCCATGTTAAATTTCTTTTGCTTCCTATTCTTTGTTTTCCAGCTGCAATCTGCTTTTGCAACCCACCTCAACCAAATATACATCTGACTATGTCATGTCTTTATCACTGATACCTGCTCTTTTATGTTGTTATGTTATGTTCACTCTGTACTGTGGTCCTATACCTATGTATTACCTGTATAGAAGAACAAAGTATAATTTGGCCTGTAACCAGGTCTGCCTCTAGCCATTTGCTCCCCACACACACACACACACACACACACACACACACACACACACACACACACACACACATCACGTGACCAGTGTGCAGTGAGCGGTGGGTCAGGATGAGCTCACCTGAGAAATTACAGGGTGGGGTTGTAGGTTTTTTTTAGTTTTTTATGTTTCTCATTTCTTTATTTTTAAGACAGAACATCAGAAATGATCACATTACCAGTACTATTATTTCTTTATTTTTCTTTCTTTCTTTATTTTTTGCCTACCAGCGGCACCCACTTCAGCGGTTCTCGACCTAGGCAACTATCTATGTGGTCTATGCCAGGACCTGGTCCTGACTGGATCAGCTCTGTACCCACTACAGGGTCCTAGAGGGTTCATGGGAGTTTCCCCATTTCATTCACATGTGGTTTGTAGATTTGGAGAAGGGATTTGACCATGTCCCTTGAGGTGTGTCACGGTTTGCTCCTGCGTAGCTGCTGACCCCTCTCAGACTCATCAACAATTAGACTCACCTGCTGTGTGCTGCCCAGCTGCAACACCTGACCATCAGGAGTTTTTAGAAGGGGCTTCTCTGTGACTGTGCAGTGCCAAGTCATTTTGTCTGGCAACAAATTAATTAATAAATACTGCCCTAAAATAACACCTGCTCGAGCCACCACAACTGTAATTATCTAAAAATAGCTCAAAATTAATAGGGATTTTGATTTTGAAGTCAAATAAAATTAAATTGAGGCGACATGGTGGTGCAATGGTTAGCACTCGTGCCTCACAGCAAGAAGGTCCTGGGTTCGACTCCAACGCCAGTCAACAGGGGGTGGGACTTTTCTGTGTGGAGTTTGCATGTTCTGCGCGGGTTCTCTCCGGGTACTCCAGCTTCCTCCCACCATCTAAAGACATGCACTAATAGGTTAATTGGTTAATCTAAATTACCCATAGGTGTGAGAGTGATTTTTTTTGTCTCTAAATGTTCAGCCCTGCAATGAACTGGCGACTTGTCCAGGGCATACCCCGCCTTCACCCCCATGTAGCTGGGATAGGCTCCAAGCGACCCCCGTGACCCTAGTGAGGATAAAGCGGGTTCAGATAACGAATGAATGAATGAATAAAATAAAATTGTCCTGCAGGAGGACCCCTAAACTACAACCCTTGAAACAAACATAGGGAAATCCCTACTGTGGCCCTGTGAGTTAAACCTCGTATTTGCATGGGCCTGGGCTGTGAGTTCAACCTGTAACTAAGTGTTGTAACCACTGCCCCTGTATTAGAGGAGTAAAACAATGTAAGAAAACAACAGTGGCTCTTCATGTCTCAAGTCAGTGATTTAATGACTAACAATAATTATAATACAGCTTTCATACATTGTTGGTACATGAAAAACACATGTTTACCTGTATTAGGGGAGTAAAACGATGTGTCATAACCCGGCTCTAGGCCATGACAAAAAGATGGGAGAAATGCACAGTGCTAACTTAATGCAAAAATATTTATTAAAGCATAATGCAAGATAACCAAAATATACAATAAATATGAGGTTGTAAGTCAGTAATATCAGTGGTGTGCATGTAGATGTGTGGATAGTATAAGTGTAAGGTTGTGTGGCTGAAAGAAACAAAAGGTATATCGAACAAAAGGTGCTGGTAGGCAGGAGAGAGAGGAGACCGCACGCCACGCCAGATCTGGCACTTTTATGGTCCTTAGGAACACCGGGCCCAGGTGTTCCCAATCACTGTGATGTCTCAGCTGATCATCTCAGGAGAGAACACAGAATGACGTCACAGCCAAGCACATACTCAGACACCTAAGCAGGGGCCGTCCCCCCCCCATAAAGTTGGTGTCCCCAAGGGAACACCGGCACTCTAACACAACTTAATAAACATAAATTTAAAAAAAAAAAAAAAAAAAAAAAAACCTCAAAGAAAACACTTTGGAAAATGATCACTAAACTCATCTGAAAAATACACAAATACACACAAAAAAACTAAAGTTATTCAAAATAAAAATAAACACCAAACACATAACCTTCATCCTGCTCTTGTCCTCCAACCCCCCATCCTCAGCAAGTCCGGTACCTGGGAAGTACATTTAAGAGCAACCACCACACCCCCAATGCCCGCATACACACATCTTTCCCGGTCCCAACACGACCTGCGGCGGGCAAGAGACCGGCTAGCACAGCGCCCCCCCCGACCACAACCCCCATGTGCACACATCATTCATCAGAGGGCGGCACCCCCCCAGCAATGCAGCCAGGTGAGCCCCAAGCCAATGTTCCAACCCCCCTCCCCCGGGGCCCCCCGCCCCAGACGGCATCCAGGAAACAGGGGTGTGGGAAGACCCCCTCCCCCTCGCCTCCCCACCTATCAGTGTTTTGAAGTGTGAGGTGTGTATGCAAGTGGTTAAAATTGAGAAGCATAACTGCGCACTACTGAGGGCGATGCCACACAGGCAGCCTCACCCACCAGCATGGCACAGCCCACCAGGCGCCACGCAGCCCGCCCCCCAAAAGTGAATGTGTGGTGTTAGTGTTTCTGTGTGTTGTGTTGTGGGTGGGTGTAATTAAAATTGAGGAGTTAACCACCCCAGGGTACCACAGAGGGAGGCCATTTTAGCGACCCCCCCGCCGTACCCCCTCGGGATGTGCACCCTCCCCAAGACCCTACGTGCTTTGTGTGAGGGGGGTGGGGAGGCGCGGGGTTGGGGGATGGTATGACTGGGCGGAAGTTTCCTCCCAGAAGACGAGCCAGCCGACATTCAGCACCCCCGTTCCCCAGTACCCATCCCCAGAGGTCACTCACAAACTCAATCATCCTATGCAGTCGAGGGGCACGGACCCGGGACCAGCCTCCCCAAAGCCCCACAAACAGGTGTGGGGACCCACCACACTCCACACCTCCCCAGTCTTACACGCACTAGGGATGCAGCGATCACCGGCACAGTGCCACCCCGCAGCACGCGACCAGCACCCCTGCCCCAGGTCCCAATCGCCACCATGGCCGCACCCCGCCACCGCACCCCAAGAGAACCCCCGATGCCCCTCACCCCCCGCAGGGGCCGCAACCCCCCAGGCACACCTGCAGTCCCCCTTCCTCACTGCCACCACACCACAGCCCTCCCTCATTCACCAAACATACATGTGCATCCACACCCACACACCTGCTCCATCAGCTCCCCCACACACCCGCACACACAGACTTGCACACACAATCCCTCGTTCATACTCTAATGCACACACGAGCACTCGTTCACACACACCAACACACACCGATACACCCAAATATATACACAAATGCGTGCACACACACACGCACACACATTCTCTCTCTCTCACACACACACACACACCCCCTGGACTCCCAGGCACTAGCCAGACACCGGGGCATGCATCCGCCCACCCCCGCAGCGGCAAGTCCAGGCCAGCCCAGACACCCCGGTGCATGCCGGGCCCCCCCCAGGAGGGGCAGCACCCGGACCCCAGGGCCCAGGAACTGCACCCTGCCCACCCACGACCAGCCCAGCCACCCGACCCGGGGGACGCCGGCCACTGACCCAGGCCCAACACGGAGACCCCCACCCCACCACCACAGGGCAACCCTGGCAGTGGGTCCACCCCCGCCCCAATGGGGACAAACACCAAGCCGCCCCCAGAGCAGGGCGGTCCAGACCCCCACTCCAGGGGACCACTAGTGACCCATAGCCCCATGGCAACTCCCGCCGGCCTCCTTATCACTCAGAGTGATGTGATAGAACTAACCACAGGGGTCCAGAGAGAATGAGGCTGGTTCAACTGATTGTTTGAAGAGGCAGATATTGTCTCATTACTGATGTGATCTAATAGAAGGTTCCTCAGATTGGCTTTTGTTTTCCAATTCACAAGAATAGTTTTCTTTGCGATGCATAAAGCAGTGAGGACCATGTGTGAGGTGTTAGTATCCATGTTGGTGTGGCCCAGGTCACTTAGTAAACACAGTGTGGGGTGGGCTGGAATATTGCATCTGAGCCATGTTGACAGGTCCTCACAAACCTGAAGCCAAAACCTCTGGACAGGTGCACATTGCCACAAAGTGTGTATGTAGTTATCAACAGAGTTATCTGTGCACTGTGAGCAGATGTTTGACTGTGTGAGACCCATCTTGAACATCCTTTGTCCTGTATAATGAATTCTGTGAAGAATTTTGAACTGAATTAGTTGTAAATTCGAATTTTTAGAGACTGAGTCTGATAATACTATACCTGCACACTCGTGTGGCTTGTTAGGCCTGCCTGCTGTTCCATGATCGCGTTTTCCTCCAGAATTTTGTCATGCAAGTCAAGCAGCGTCTCACCCTCGTCGCTTCTTCTGACCTTTTTCTCTTGTGGTTCTTTTATGTCCGGTGTCTCCGTACCTCTGTCGCTGTGCATAATTCTGTCCACTTCCTTCTGGAGCATAATCACCACCGCTTGCTTGGTTACTGTGTCAAAATAACGATCTTTGTACCTCGGATCAAGGATCGTTGCCAAGCAGTAAAGTGGCTCAGAGAAAGCGCTTCCAAATCGCTCGTTCACAGCTTCCAGTGGAGTGTTCTTTGCTGTTCCAATCCCATGGTCTGTGTCAGCGGCCTTGCCCAGCAAACGTTTCAGTGCCACAACAGAAGGAATCACGTCCACAGTGGTAGCCAAATGTGAGCTTATCTCTCTTGTTAATTGTTCAAATGGAGTGAGAAGCACGGTCATGTTTTCAATGAGGCCCCACTGATGTGTGTGTGAAACAGGTAGGCAGCTCATGACCGGCTCCATACACACCAAGTGCGCGCTTCTGCTCCAACAAACTTTTCAACATATAAAATGTGCTATTCCATCTGGTTGTGACATCTTGTTGTAACGTCTTGGTTTTCATGCCTAACTCTTGCTGTATGTCTCTCAGCTGAGAGGTGGCAAGTTGAGAATGGCGAAAATGTCCGACTATTTTCCTCCCAGTAGTCACACAGTCAGAGAGGCTTCGCTGGCTTAACACGCCATCATGCACTGCTAGCTGCAGTGTATGAGCCATGCAGCCCAGGCTTTTAACACCGCACTCGTCCATTGCCTTCTGCATATTTCATTCATTATCGCGAAGCACGACATGCACATTGTCTTTGTGTATTTTCCATTGAGCAAACATACAGTCAAATGCACTAGCAATGGCAGCTGCAGTATGCGATCCTGTAAACTCTTGTGCATGCAAAACAGCTCTCGTCATTTCAAAGTTGTCATCTATCCACTGAGCTGTCAGGCTCAACATACTCATGTGACTTACGTCCGAACTCCATATATCCGTAGTGAAGCTAATGTCAGTCATGTTATCCAGCAACTTGAAAATATGCGTGGCCACCACTTCGTGCAAAGCAGGGAGGGAAACGTCGGAAAAATAGTGCCGACTTGGCAGGCTGTAGCGGGGTTCAATATGCTCGATCAGCTGGCAAAAACCCCGATCTTCCACTATGAAAAATGGCTGGTCGTCGAGAGCAATCATTTTCATCACCTTATTCGTTATTGATCTGGCTTTTGCACTGTCTTTGGCAAATTTCCTGGTTTGGTCGAACGATTGCTGTATTGGGCTCCCAACTGCGGCTTCTACAGTTTTTGTCTTTGCCTGCTGGCTAAAGTTAGCAGTGTTAGCTTCCTGCCACTGTTTGTGAACTTCTGGATGGCGGTTTTTTAAATGACTGATCAAATTGGTAGCGTTGAATGATTTGACGTGACATCCACCTCGCATTACCTCGCCCTTGCAAGTATTGCATACTGCTTTTCGAGTATCTTCTTTCGACACTGTGAAGAACGTCCACACCGCTGACATTGCTTCTCTCCGCTTCAGTTTAATGCCCCACAAATCTGAGCGGCGCTACTGTCACATGCCCAAACAAATTCCGCTTGGCCAGCCCCCACTCCCCCTCCCCCTCCCCACACGCACGCACGCACGCGCGCGCACACACACACAAGCTGCAACTAGATGTAAATAAACATCGGGTGTTATCATCGGCCCACTTTTACTCATCGGCCCGATACCGATATGTTAAAAAATGACTAACATTGGCCGATATTGATACAGATATATCATGCATCCCTAGTCTATGAGGTTAATTAATCTGCGCATGTTAGTTGAACAGTGTCTACCTTTAATAAAACCTGTTTGATCTGGATGGATTATTAAAGGAGTTATTTTCTGTATTCTTCTGGCCAGAGCTTTACTGATTATTTTTAGATCTACATTGATTAGTGAGATTGGGCAGTAACTGGATGGGAATGTGGGGTCTTTTCCTGGTTTTAATAACACAGTAATGTTAACTATGGTCATATTTGTGGGTATTTCGTTTTTCTCCTGTATTTCTAATATTTTGTAGAAAGTAGGTGCCAGAATAGTCCAGAATTCTTTGTAGAATTCTGCTGGAAAACCATCTGGACCTGGGGCTTTATTATTGGGCATATGTTGAAGAGCTTCTTGAAGTTCACCAACAGACAGAGGTGAGTCCAGAGATGTCCTCTGTTCCTGTTGTAATTGTGGTAGATTGATGTTGCTGAAAAACTGATCAATATTATCATCTGATGGGTCTATTTGTGATGTGTATAATGCTGTATAGAAATCCCTGAAAGTGTTATTTATTTTGTCGGGGTCATGGTTAATATTTCCTGCTGGATCTTTAACAGAGTAAATAGTTGTTTTCTCTTTATTTGTTTTTAGTTGATTCGCCAAAAATTTCCCAGATTTGTTACTATGTTCAAAGTTCTCCAAGCGAAGCCTTTGCACCAAGAATTGCGTTTTCTTATTTATTATTTCATTCAGTTCCAGTTTAGCTTTCCTTATATTGTTTAGCGTGTGCTCATCTGGTGAGGCAGAGTAGGCCTCCTCTAATGATTTAATTTTACCTTCTAGCTCCAATATTTTTGAGGTCTCTTTCTTTTTCTTATGAGAGGAGAAGGAGATTATTTTCCCACGCATTACTGCCTTTCCCGCCTCCCTGAGAACACACGCTGATGTTCCCGGTAACTCGTTGTTTTCCATGTATATGGACCATTCTCTTTTAAAGTAGCTGATAAACTCAGGATCTTTAAGTAATGATGTATTAAATCTCCAGTTACGAGTTGGTGGCTTGATGTTCTTATTAACCAGAGTGAGTGACAATGGTGCAAGGTCGCTGACGGTGATAGGGTGAATTTTGGTTTCAGATATATCACTCATCAGCGAGCTGCTAGTAAGGAAGTAATCTAATCTAGAATAAGAATGGTGGACTGAGGAGAAGAAGGTGTATTCCCTGACAAGGGGATGGTGAGAGCGCCAAGCATCGCAAAGACCAAAATCCATCATGTATTGTTTAACAACTTCTGAGAATTGGTCATGTCTGATATTTCCAGTGGGACTCAGCCTGTCAACTCCTGGGTCCAGAACTGTGTTGAAGTCCCCTCCGATAATGAATGTGCAATCTGAGTGATCATAGAGTGATGTGAAAAAGGAGTGAAAAAAGGAGGGGTCATCAACATTTGGTCCATATAAGTTTGCAATACATAACTTAACATTTTGAATTGATAATTTAACTATAATAAATCTGCCCTCTGGATCTGTGATTATGTTGTCAATGTCAAAGTTTAGTCTTCTGTTGATGAGGGTAGCCACACCTCTCTGCTTCAAATTGAAACATGCTGAGTATACATGTGGAAATTGTGCTGTATAAAGTGTGTCTATAGATGTATGTGATAAGTGAGTTTCCTGTGGTAAGACAATATCTGCCTTTAAATCCTGCAGTTGATTGAAAATCTTGGTTCTCTTCACCCTGGTACCAGCTCCATGCACATTCCAGGAGACAAACTTCAGTGTACCTATGATCTGATACGCGTTAGTTATATTTGATGCATGCAGATGTGCTGAAATCCCACATGCAATGAGTGTGTGTGTTGTGTGGATTGTGGAGACGTGCTGTTGTGCATCCATGTATTTTCTAACATCCATCTACCTCTGTTCTGGTTAATACATGCATATAACATGAGGTTGTCCTTACACATGAAAATGTGAGGGAAAGAGAAAGTGAAAGGAAAGGGGAGTGAGAGTGAGAGAGATACATAAAATAAAAAGAGAAAAAAACACATCGTCGTCATGCGCGTGAGACATGGAGACAGGCAGTGCATTAGTGACATGTCATTGATTTACACTGGCATTAATGCTAGTTTATTACCTTATTGTCCTTAAGTCCGTGAGTATATGTGGGTAAACTTGTACTTCACCTTATTAGTAGAGCCAAGGGGTGGTGTTCTGGTCCTGGTATAACTGACCGTTGACAAATAGTTTATCCACAGCGATAACCGCTTTGCAGCCTTCCGTCATGAATTTATGGCGGATAGGAAACAAAACGCAGCGTCGGTCCAAGATCTCCTTTGGAAACTGATCGTTGACGCTGAAATATTTTCCTCTCAGCTCTCGGCCCTGGGACTTCACCTGCTCTTTCTGCTTGTAATTTACGAACTTTGCAATGATTGGTCGGGGCCGGCGAGCGCCGGGTCGTTTCCCGCCTATGCGGTGAACGCGGTGAAAGGAGATGTTCTTCACGGCTTCCTCCGGTAGCTTCAGGTGGACTTTCATGAAGCTTTTCACAGTGGCCTTGGGGTCTTCTTCCTCCTCTTCTGGTATTCCTGTGAACACAAGGTTATCCCTCATACTGCGCACCTGAAGGTCAAGGACAGTCTCCCTGGTTTTTTTGTTCTCCTCAGACAGCCGGGTCATTCCCTCCGTGAGGGATTTCACCATCTCCCTGAGCGAAGCATTCTCTTCCGCCAAGGACTGCACCTGTTGCTGGCTGAATTCCAGTGACTCCTGCAGTGTTTGGAATTCCTTATGCATGAGTTCCAGTAGGCACAAACGGGCATCCAGGCTGGACAGCTTGCTGTTGATGGAAATCAGGATGTCCGCCGAATCTTTTTCAGGTGTTGAAGTCGCTTCTGGTGAGTCCTCCTTCCGAGATGTTTTCGCCGCCGCTTTGGGGGTCGTGGTGTTGGTTTTTCCCATCACGATGTCATCGTAGCACCGGTCGATATACTCTGTCAGGCTGGCCAGGTCTTCCTCGCTGTGCTCCAGAGTGATGAGTTAGATACTCTATTTCTCTACTTTCTCTACCTTTAAGTGTGAATTAGCAAAAGAATTGGAAAAAGAAAACAGTTAAATAGCTCACTACATTAAATATTTGTAAGCGCGCCTTTTTTAATCTGCTGCCTCGCCGTCTCTCAGATTCTACATCACAACCATGTCCTCTACCTCAAAACCATGTCCTCTACCTTATACAACTTTCAAATACAAACTATGCAATCAAAAATTAATTAGAGCAAAAAATATTACTTAGCACACAATTATGTTTTCACTCGCAAATTTTGATGTGTCTGCCTCATGGCACTACAACTTCCCATGTGGACTAAGGACTAAACTGAGCATGTGCAGAGTGAATTAGGTGAGTCCTAAGTTGTTCCTGATTGGAGCAATTGCAAGAGTTATAACTGACCCGTGTTACAACTGTCCCCAGTCTTCCCTACACTATTAACACCCAGGCCTGCTGGCAGAATGAAACTGTGAGGTAGACAGGAAGTGCACGGACATGGGTGTGTGTGTGAGGGGGGTGAATACTTCATAGGACGGGGGGGGTGGGGGGGGTCTGTGATTCTGTGATTTTTAGAGCCCGGGGGGGTTTAAGGTCCATCCTTGTCAGAGCGCGCGGTAGTGGTCTGTGATTTTCACCGGGGGGAGCAGTCCATCCCTGTCAGAGCATGTGGGGTGTGTGTGTATATATATATATATATATATATATACATATATATATATATATATATATATATATATATATATATATATATATATGTATATGCCTGATCATAGTCCACAATTTAAAATGAGATTATCAGCACCAAAATAGGTTATTACCTCCGCTAGGAGGTATTGTGATCACTTTGCTTTGTGTGCGTGCATGCGTGTTTGTTTGTTTTTAGCAAGATAACTCAAAAAGTTATGGATGGATTTTCAGGAAATTTTCAGGAAATTTTGATACTGGCACAAGGAAGAAATGATTAAATTTTGGTGGTGATTAGGGGTGGGGGGGCAGATCTGTCTTGGCGGAGGTCTGCGCTCTCCAAGTGCTTTCCTTGTTTCCAAATGCTATTTCCAGCTTCCCTGGTTAGGTCAGACAAGACTGGACTGATTTACGGCAGACTTATGTCACTATGACAACACCACACCGACCAGCAGAGGTTATCAGTGAGAAGTAAGATGATCGAGTGAGGAGTGAGATCTGTCCTTTTTCCTAAAGAAAAGGATTTCTTGGATTTATTTTGTTGTGATGGTGGACACTGGAACTGGAGCTGGACTGGCAGAAAGAAAAAAGAAAAAGAACTGAACGGGAGAGTGATAGAGCACAGACTAAAACACTGGTAAACCTCTGCATTGAACCTATGGAGACAACTAAGGGAGTTAAAAGGAATGAAAAACAGACCTGGAGTTGCCCCTCTTCCTTCTACACAGGTTTAGAATGTTTCTGTTCTTTATACATATGCATTGGAACATTGTATTTTACTGTAGTGGCTGTTGGTAGCTCTTCTGTGTTAGCCACACGGCTAGCTCTTTGGCATCAGTAATCTGTTTTATTTGGAGCATTGTTTCAGTCCCAAACTAAGGGCTTTGGAAGGTAAGACTGAAATGATTCTGTATGGAGTTGAATGTTCATGCCGGGGCCTGGATACTAAACTGTCCTTCAGGAACAAGACAATTCTAAAAGTAGAATACTGTGAATGCAGAAGGCTGAAGCAGCTAGCACTGAACTGCTAATGCAGAATGATGAAGATGCTGAATGACTGAAGTCATTTAAGAAAATGCTTGAATACCTTGTGGAAAAGCCAGAGCAAATATGTATCATTGGGACACATCTCAAACACCGGTCTGTGAGTAACACTCTGGAACACTCTGGAGTAAAAAAGACATTGAAACAGGAGTCCAACTTCCAAAATTAGGTTTCACTTTCACACCAGTTACTAATCTAAGCTACATGAACTTCACGAAGTTTGCTTGTTGTTTCATTTCAAACGTCACTTTGCACCCTGCAAGCTGCTGTCTTTAAAAAAGAATTACAGAGTTGTGAAGAGGATCCGCTCTTCATTCATTAGCTTCAAATCAAATCCATTCCTTGGCCAGACTTATGCCTTTAGGACAGTAGTTGCTAGTGCTCATGGGAAACGGAGTCTTTATCCCTTAAAAACACCACCGATTCTGGAAGAAGGTGTCGCTGCTATCCACTTTAAACAAATTCTCTGCACAGGACCTTTAATAAAACATATTTTTTTGTACCATTAAACTGCCATCTCTGCCTCAATTGTCAAACAGACCTGAGTGCTTTTCTTTTTTTAGGTTAGTTCCAATAAAGACGTCGGGAAGTAAAACAATGTAAGAAAACAACAGTGGCTCTTCACGTCCCAAGTCAGTGGTTTAATGACTAACAATAATTATAATGCAGCTTTCATACATTGTTGGTACATGAAAAACACATTTTTACCTGTATTAGGGGAGTAAAATGATGTAAGAAAACAACAGCGGCTTTTCATGTCTCAAGTCAGTGGTTTAATAACTGAGAGAAGAACCAGAGCTCCCCCTGTTGTCCATTTGACCGGATGCGCTTCACCAACACCAACAGTCCTTTCACAGTAAAGTGACATAGCGCAATAAAACAGAAAACAGCACTGAAAATGTCCATCTTATCATGGAAACACTCTTATTGTCTTACATTTATTTAAGTAAGTAAGTAAGTAAATTTTATTTTTAGAGCTCTTTTTTCAGACAGAGTCACAAAGTGCTTTATCAGTCAAATCAGAACAAATCAAGTTTACAGAGACCCAACAGAATCCTTCAGGAGCAAACACTTGTGACTGGTGACAGTGGCGAGGAAAAACTTCCCTTTAACAGTAGAAACCTCGAGCAGACCCAGACTCCTGAAGGATGGCCATCTGCCTTGACCAGTTGGGGTTAAAGAGAGAGAGTAAAGGAGGAGAAAAGAGAGAGCGACAGCGATATAGAGAGACTGGGGGGGGGGGGGGGGGGGGACACATGGAGTACTTTATGATGAATACATAGAGTGTAATCAGTTTGTGGTGGTCCTGGGTCAGGTGGGAAACTAAAAAGCCTTTTTGAACAGGAGGGTTTTGAGGTGTTTTTTAAAGCTCTCTACAGAGTCCATGGACCGTAGGTGTAGAGGCAGGTCATTCCATAGACATGGTGCCACAGCTTTAAAAGACCTGTCACCGCGTGTGCTAAAACAGGTGCATGGAACCATCAGCAGGTGCTGTCCTGAAGACCTCAAGCTATGAGTCGAGCTGTAGGGCTGGATCAGGGAAGCAATGTATGCAGGGGCCTGGCCATGTAGGGCCCGGAAAGTTAGCACAAGAATTTTGAAATGAAAACGATATAAAACAGGGAGCCAGTGGAGAGATTTAAGAATGGGAGTGATGTGGGCTCTCCTGTTTGTGCGGGTCAGGAGCCTTGCAGCAGAGTTCTGGACAAACTGTAGACGGGCCAGCTCCTTCTTGTTTAAGCATGTGAACGATCATCTCAAACTCATTGATGGACACCATAGATCTGAGTTTGGAGATGTTGCGGAGGTGGAAGTTTTTCACTAGGTGTTTGGAGTAGAATTCTAAAGACATGTCCTGGTCAAAGATGACACCAAGATTCCTCAGTTTGGTCTTTACCGAAGAACTCAGGTCTCCAAGGTGTTGTTTAATCCCTGGGATTGCACTGTCCGGGGCAATAATGAGGGTCTCTGTTTTGCTGGAGTTCAGCTGGAGGCTGTTATCATTTAGCCACTGCTTCAGCTCTGACAAGCAGTTTATTAAGGAACTCAGTTTGTGGGGCTCAGAGGATTTTTAAGGAGCAGTATATCAGGATGTCATCCGCGAATAGATGATAGGAGACATCACAATACTTTCGGATAATGTGGCCAAGCAGGAGGACATAGAGCAAGAATAAGATTCGTCCCAGGACAGAGCCTTGGGGCACACCACACAGTAGATCCACTGAGTCAGATTGGAAGTTGTTGATTGACACAGTGAAGCTTCTGCCGGTCAGGTAAGAGGAGAACCAGTCTAGCACAGGACCTGACATCCCTGCCAGGTCCCTCAGTCTCTCAATCATTATGGTATGGTCCACTGTGTCAAAGGCCGAGGAGAGATCTAGCAGGACCAAGACCGTGGATTTCCCGGAGTCGGCCACCATCAGGATGTCACTAGACACTTTTAATAGTGCGGTTTCTGTTGAGTGGCGTTGTCTAAACCCAGACTGAAAAGTGTCATAGATCTGGTGTGTCTCCAGAAAAGCTTTTACTATGAATTCTAATATTATTTCAATCACAAACAATGATAATGTAAAAAATATATTCATTAGCTTGTGCTATTCTAAATCATTACATAAGCGTACCCTCCCCAGATGCAGACCCAGGGGAGGACCAGAGAGGAGGGAGAGTGGAGGAACAACACCGTCCATCAGAGGTGGAGAGAAAGGAGAGATGACCAAGAACACAGATAAACAGTTATCAAGCTCCGAGACCTGATATCTCTCTTTGCATTATGTCTGTTTCACTGATGGAAACACATGAAGAAGCAGAGCTCTGTTTTCCAGAACTCCTCAATGCCTCCTGCCTGAAGCCAGTGCTTTCTCAGACCAATGCTTTGGTCTATCAGATCCTGCTGTTCATCTTCTCTCCACTCACTGTGGCTCTCAACCTGGTGGTCATCATCTCAGTCACCCATTTCAGGCAGATATTTTTTTTTTCAACAAAGCTTTTTTTTTTGTTAATCAGCTAATGTAAACACTGAACTAGATGCAGTGGTGGAGAAGCAAATGTTTTTTTTTTAAGCAAAAACAATAGTACATTGAAAACACTCTAATTTAACTAAACCTGATGCATTCACAAACCTTATCGTTTACTTCAGCTTTAATGTTCATGTTGTGTTTATTGATGCAGATGTTTGAGGCTGAGCTCATAGTAACAGGTTTAATCAACAGCAGTGTGTCATATTAAATCATAAGTAGATGATCAGGTTTGTGATATTGATGTCCTGTGAAAACTACTTGTGTCTGAAAAGTCAAAATTTCATAGTTTCAGAAAAACCGGCCTGTTTTCAGTTTTGTGATCATGTACTGTAATCATCTGTTTATTCAAAAGGTTTTTAAGTAATCCAAGAAAACAACAGGGTCAATGCGTTCTAAAAATCTAAATACCTTCATTGTCAGTGCATACATGTTTTTGAGTGTCAGTATCATAGACATTCATTGAAGTTTCAAGTGTGTGAAGATTTGGACATAAACTGGTTTTCACTGGACACAAACAGGATGACAAAGTGTAATCTAAAAAGGAGCTAAAGCTCTCTGAAGAATGTCAGAGTAAAAAGTATCCTTTTTACCTCTGAGATGTAGTGGAGTTGAAAAATGAAGCTGAATAACAGCATAAGTGCATCCAATTTTAATGAAATACAGGACTTGAAAAAAGTATTTAGTTACCGTCCACCACTGGCTACATGTAGTAGATTTTACATTTCCCATGTTTTAATATTTGTTTCATGATTTTTTGTCTTCCTTCAGACAGCTCCACACACCCACCAACCTCCTCCTCCTCTCTCTGGCTGTGTCTGACCTCCTTGTAGGCCTGGTGCTGATGCCGGCAGGAATCCACCTACAGCTGTCCTGTTGGTTTCTTGGTGACTCCATGTGTTCTTTGTATATATTTTTTGCTTGTTTGTGTGTTTCTGCATCAGTATTAGACATGGTGCTCATCTCAGTCGACCGCTATGTTGCTATCTGTGACCCTCTTCATTACACTAATAAGGTCACTATGAAAAGAGTTAAAGTTTGGGTTTGTCTCTGTTGGTTTTGTTCTGGTTGTTATTGTTTTGTTATTTTAAATGATAACCTGAGTCATTTGGGCAAGTACCGTACTTGTCAGGGAGAGTGTGTGAGTTTTATTTACTTTGTCGCCAGGGCTTTTGACCTTGTTGCAACATTTATTCTCCCAGTTTCTGCCATTATTGCTCTGTACATGAGTGTGTTTGTGGTGGCTGTGTCTCAGGCTCATGCCATGCGTTCTCACATCACATCCATCACAGCCCAGCGTTCAGGGAAGGCCGTCGCCAACAAATCTGAGCTGAAAGCAGCCCGGAGTCTTGGTGTTCTTGTTGTTGTCTTCTTAATATGTTTCTGCCCTTATTATATTGTGACTCTAACAGACAACTCATTTATTCCTTTATTACCCTCTTATATGCATTTTATTATGTATTTAAATTCATGTGTAAATCCTCTGATTTATTCCTTATTCTACCCATGGTTCAGAAAAGCTGTTAGACTAATATTCACTTTGCAGATACTGCAGTCTGACTCTTGTGATTCCACCATGGTCTAGGAGTCAATGAAATGATGAGTCCTCACTGTGATAGAATAAAGTCCATTTTTATTTATAAAGCACAAATTTATACATAAATAAATAAATTAATAGACTATCCACCCCAGATAAAATATCCGTGCACATAAAATCAACAACCTACGTGGTGTGAAAAGCCAAAGAAAAGAAGTGGGTTTTAAGAAGAGTTTTAAAATGAGACAGTGACGAGGCCTGTGTAATGTGCAGCAGCAGTTCATTCTACAGAAAAACCTCTGTCCCCTCTGAGCTTCAGCCTAATTTTGGGAACTCTGAAGAGCAGCTGGTCCGCTGACCTGAGAGCTTGACTAGGTGTATAGGGGTGCAGAAGCTCAGAGAGGTACGATGGGGCAAGACCATTTAGAGATTTAAACCATTTTCAGCAAAAAACAAACCCTGTAACTATGTATGGTGTCAGTTCAGAGTCTCTTAGTACTCTGTTTTTCGACAAACCTCATTCAAGGCCCATGTTAAATTTCTTTTGCTTCCTATTCTTTTTTTCCAGCTGCAATCTGCTTTTGCAACCCACCTCAACCAAATATATATCTGACTATGTCATGTCTTTATCACTGATACCTGCTCTGTTATGTTGCTCTGTTATATTCACTCTGTACTGTGGTCCTATACCTATGTATTACCTGTATAGAAGAACAAAGTATAATTTGGCCTGTAACCAGGTCCTGCTCTAGCCATTTGCCCCCCCCCCCCCCCCCACACACACACACACTGAAAAAAATGTTTTGTTGAACAAACGTAGTTTTATTTCGTCAAGTTTTTGCACAAAATAATTTTATCTGAAGCTAGATATAATATTTACGTTGACTCAACTAATCATTTTTAAGTAAATTCAAATAAATAATATTAGTTATTTTATCTCAATAACTTTGAGTACATTTCACTTAAATTTCCTTAGTAAGTTCAATTAAACCAATTTTGAATGTACTTAAATAAATTATGTATACTTTTTAAATTTTTTTGTGCCGTCTCAAACCAATTAAATTGTTTAAAACAAAACTATTTATTTCAGTTGATTCTAATTAAATGTTTTAGCTATAATTAGTTCAACTTTTAAAACATTTTAATACAGAGCATCATACACTACACAGAACCACAAAATCTGTTTAGACATCCAACTTTAATAAGAGCTCAATTCTTAACATCTCATATCAGAGCGGACAAATGACCTAAGAATCATTTTATAAGATGAACACCTGTAAATACTAAGTGCAGACATAACAAACACTTTAACAGATACATGAATATGTTTGTTAAAAAAAAATCTGTAAATGACCATTAAGCAAGAAGACAACCTGATACATTGTAAGGGGTCTCCTGATCAGATGTGAGGCAACTTTTGCTCTCAACATGTACAACATGGCTTATAAGACAAAAACCTGTAAAATGCAAGGTGCATAAAAGTTGTTTTAACTTTAACCCTTATCTTTAAAAAGCATCTACTAAAGAGGTAAAACACAAGAAAGCAGAAACCCACTGTTCAGACTCTGTCAACCATAATCGTAACCATAACCATAACCATGAGGATGGAACGAACAATATAAACACATTTGTGTAGGCAGCAGACTTGCTCTATCCCTGTGACATGCAAAGTCATGGTTACCCTATCCTTCCCACAAAATACACTTATACCTTCAATTCCTGGTAAGAACATTACCAGGAGAAAAAAAAAAATCACAATCACAAATAACTGAATAAACAAGAAAAGCACTTGGAGAGCGCAGACCTCCGCCAAGACAGATCTGTCCCCCACCCCAATCACCACCAAAATTTAATCATTTCTTCTTTGTGCCAGTATCAACATTTCCTGAAAAATTTCATGAAAATCCATCCATTACTTTTTGAGTTATCTTGCTAACAAACAAACACACACGCACACAAAGCAAAGTGATCACAATACCTCCTGGTGGAGGTAACAAATAACCACATCATGTCATTGCAAGTGTGGCTGAAGAATTCCTACCATCCAACACTGATTTTGTTGTTTAGGCCAAGGACCCTGGAAGAGCTTTTCCTCATCCATCTGCATGAGTTCTTTTTGAATAAATTCGTAGTAGTGTCTCAGTTCTTTGGGGTAGGCCAGGTTCAGTTCATAGATCACTCCATGCATCACTGCACAGGCCTTGGCTTCAGATCCAAGATAAATGTCCAGGAAGAGAACTCCTTCAACAAAAATTCCAACGTCATCAGAATGTCCAGGATCTCCATTTTCCTTGCTGATGACATAAATACCCATGGTGCACCTCTGCATGTCTGTCTGGATGTCATTTCCTTTGATGTCCTGCATTTTAAGTAAATAAGAGAAAAGGGAAACATGTGAATACTTTGTCCACACAAGCAACATTTTTGCATCAAGTTGTTTAATGGGTATTATGTGATTCAAGGTGTGCTTCAACTCCATGCTAGGATCTATAATATACTTCAAGCGACAGGAACAAAATATTTTACCATACTGACTTTAACAGGTAAAGCTGCACTAGAAGCTACACTACATGTCAAGTAATCTATTATCATGCACTGTAACAATAACTGATTCTTTTACACACACTAGACACCTCTGTCAGATATGAAAGAACCAGTGGCAAACCGCAGCTACGGCAACAACTTTAGAAACTTTGTACAGGTAAAGAATGCAAGTTATATTCAAAAATGTAAAGCAAATACACTAACTTACCATATACTCATGGATCAGATGTCCGTCATCCTCACCAAAGTAGAGGCAAAGTGCCTTGAGGACTGCTGCCCTTCTCCAATGAACATCACGCATACCCTGTGTGAAGAGGTTCCACTGATATAAACATTTCCAAACACTTGAATAATTATAAAAATATTTGGAATTTTCATTTTCAACCTTTGGTTATACTGTAAATAACCTTATTTCTTTGATTACAAAATAGTAAAGTGTGATTATGTAATATGTGACATGTATGGTAGTTTATGTTCACTCCCCACCTGAGAAAACAGGGATGATTTTGCTGCTATAACATTTCATCATCCTTTATGTGGAAAAGTGTTTTACAGTAATAATCCAGGCTGTTACTGAAACCAAAATAGGTTCAAACACTTAGAGAATATATCAAAGCACACATACTACTAATTTTAAACAACATTAAATGAATATAGTTACCTCTTGTCAGATGTGCAGATGTTTGGCTGGTCTCTGGCCTGTGACACCTCCCTTCTTCAGCTGAGGCTGAAGACTGTCCAACTGTGCCATGAAGGTCATCTCCAGCGGATGTGTTATAATTCGCCGAAACTCAGCATTTATCTGTTACACGTAAAAGAAAGTGGCAGAAGACAAAGAGTACTGTGTTTAGCGATTTATGTAATGATGATCCAAGACCCCACCATCTGCTGAGGTTGTTTCATAGCATAAGAATTTGTGTACCATGTTTTAGTCAACTGCCTCAAATCCATTCAGAGAAATACATTTCTTTAAATCATAATGCACAGTGAAAAAGCACAACGAAAAAAGGCACAGAGGAGGGAGCAAGCCTGTATTTACCTCATCAACATAGAAAAGTGCAGGCCACCTCACTTTAAACTCTCCAGCACACAGACTTCCATGCACCACTTCTTTTCTTCTGTATGAGAAAGTATTAGGCATCATCTCCTATCAAGAAGAGCAGACAAAATCACACATTACTTCACCTCAGGGAAACCAACTTGGATTATACAGACAGAATGATAACGCACATGTAGTTCAACCTACTCTATGTGTATAGACAATCATGACTACACCTTATGGCAACCTGATGATGATTTAATTAACTTTTTTAAATTCACAGCATTCTTAGCTTGTCCCATCCTTTCTGACCACAGAGTGACCTTAAGAAAGATACCACACACTTATACACACCTATACTTTATTATCTATCCTCGGCACAATTGGCAGATCTATTATGAGATTAATGTTCAATTTAAACTGACTGATTGATGTATCACTTCCAAGTTTAACATGGCTGTGAGGAATCTTTTTCTTAAGTGTACTTACCCAGACAATATAAAGGTCCCAACCTTGGGTTGAAAACCCAATGAGTTAAACCTTGCCAGATAAGAACACAAATATACAAAATCGTGAGTAAAAAGTCTGCATTGCAACTGTGCCTCAGTAATACATGCATAACAAAAGACAGATTAGAGTTAAGTAAGGAAAAAGGTGCTATGTTATTTTCGGTATTTATTCACTACTAGATTACTCTCTATACTATACTACTGCGAAATGACTATAGTTCACCTTACAGCATTCATTTATCACACATTTCATTTTAAAAAATGAACATTTTTAACATATTTATTAACATTTTAAATCACAAATTAAAAGAAATGCATTGATAGTAAATACATTTTCATATAATTCCCATGTTCTAAACAAAGTCTTAAGCTGTTTATGTTTTGTTCTTTAGTTGTAATGTCATGTCTCTTGCTGTATGTCTCATGTCTGTAACGGCCACATCTAGTGAGTCAAACCTGTGCATACTAAAAATAACCTGTTCATAGCATAAGACTGACTTTTCTCAGCATCCAAAGCATGCACTGAATCATTAACATCAATTCTCTATAAACTCTACGGGAGCTAGTCAGACACCTTTGAAACGAGTCGGCTCTTTCAGTGTTTATCCAACTATAATACATAAACATACACACAGTAAATAAGTGAGCCGCAGAACCAAACCAGACATAGTACTAAGCTAAGACCAACTTGGAGGTGATAACGCCGCACAGGCGTGTGCGGTGGACAGCAGCAGCACCACCGCTTCTGCCGCCCAGAAAAACAAAGGCCCTCCGATTTTAGCAAGCCAGGCACTTATTGCACCCGAAACACAATGAAAAAATTCATAGATTGTTGGAGCAGGAGTCCAGTTGTCTGAAACAGTCTGGCTGAGTCCTAGCTAACTCACCTCACCATCTCTGATAGCGGCTAAATAGCGTCTTAGAGCCGAATTAAACGTGAAGTGTTGAAGTAAAGTAAAATGTACAAACACTGTGGTTAAAGTAAAACTAAGACACATTGATGAATATTAAAGACTTACCCAAAGTAGGTGGCAGGTGTCCGGAGTGAGGAGGCTAACCGACTTGTATGTGGCAAGATCCTGAAAAGGCGGTATGTCTGTGCGCATGCGGCAAATTCAAAGCTCCCAAACAGGAGTCCCCTTGCTGGTGCGTTCATGAGTATTGGAGAAGTCATACTTTCACCGTATGACATTTCTCTTTCTATCTCTCTCCCTTAAGTAGCTGAGGTACTTCTCCAGGAGTGTTTTTAAATACTCTAAAGACATCCAAGCAAACATCAACTTACTATGGCCCGCCGTGTTTTCCAAAGTTGCTCAATGAAACGCATTTACCTCAGAAGTTGGAATTTCCGACCCGAATCTATCCAAGTTCCGAGTGCTAAAAGAACGCAGCATTATGGGCACATTGAGATGAACTAATTTTTTTTGAGTTAGATTTAATTGAATGAAATACATTTGCCATAATTTTGACTTTTTATGTTGGAATTATTTATATTTTATTAGTGGAGTCAAATAACACAAATATTTTATTAAATATGCTTGATATTTATATGTAACATTTACTAAGGGTCAGAATCATTTTTTTCAGTGCATCATGTGCGCAGTGACCGCTGAGTCAGGGAGAGCTCACCTGAGAAATTACAGGTTGGGATTGTAGTTTTTTTGCTTTTTTGTTTTTTTTTTTAGTTTTTTATGTTTCTCATTTTTTTATTTTTAAGACAGAACATCAGAAATGATCACATTACCAGTACTATTATTTCTTTATTTTTCTTTCTTTATTTAGTTTTTGCCTACCAGTGGCACCCACTCCAGCAGTTCTCAACCTAGGCAACTATCTATGTGGTCTATGCCAGGACCTGGTCCTGACTGGATCAGCTCTGTACCCACTACAGGGTCCTAGAGGGTTCATGGGAGTTTCCCCATTTCATTCACATGTGGTTTGTAGATTTGGAGAAGGCATTTGACCATATCCTTCGGGGGGGGGGTGTCACGGTTCGCTCCTGCGTGGCTGCTGACCCCTCTCAGACTCATCAACAATTAGACTCCCCTGCTGCGTGCTGCCCAGCTGCAACACCTGACCATCAGGAGCTTTTATAAGGGGCTTCTCTGTGACTGTGCAGCTCCAAGTCATTTTGTCTGGCAACAAATTAATTAATAAATACTGCCCTAAAATAACACCCGCTCGAGTCACCACAACTGTAATTACCTAAAAATAGCTCAAAATTAATAGGGATTTTGATTTTGAAGTCAAATAAAATGAAATTGGGGCAACATGGTGGTGCAGTGGTTAGCACTTGGGCCTCACAGCAAGAAGGTCCTGGGTTTGATTCCAACACCAGTCAACAGGGAGTGGGACCTTTCTGTGTGGAGTTTGCATTTTTTCCCCGTGTCTGCGTGGGTTCTCTCTGGCTTCCTCCCACCATCTAAAGACATGCACTAATAGGTTAATTGGTTGATCTAAATTGCCCATAGGTGTGAATATGATTTTTTATTTTTTTTTTGTCTCTAAATGTTCAGCCCTGCGATGACCTGGTGACTTGTCAAGGGCATACCCCGCCTTCACTCCTATTTAGCTGGGATACGCTCCAAGCGACCCCCGTGATCCTAGTGAGGATAAAGCGGGTTCAGATAATGAATGAATGAATGAATGAATGAACAAAATAAAATTGTCCTGCAGGAGGACCCCTAAACTACAACCCTTGAAACAAACATAGGGAAATCCTTACTGTGGCCCTGTGAGTTAAACCTCGTATTTGCATGGGCCTGGGCTGTGAGTTCAACCTGTAACTAAGTGTTGTAACCACTGACCCTGTATTAGAGGAGTAAAACAATGTAAGAAACAACAGCGGCTCTTCACGTCTCAAGTCAGTGGTTTAATGACTAACAATAATTATAATACAGCTTTCATACATTGTTGGTACATGAAAAACACATTTTTACCTGTATTAGGGGAGTAAAAGGATGTAAGAAAACAACAGCAGCTCTTCACGTCTCAAGTCAGTGGTTTAATGACTGAGAGAAGAACTGGAGGTCCCCCTATTGTCCATTTGACTGGATGCACTTCACCAACAGTCCTTTCACAGTAAAGTGACATAGCACAATAAAACAGAAAATAGTACTGAAAATGTCCATCTTATCATGGAAGCACTCTTATTGTCTTACATTTACTTTTACTATTAGTTCGACTATTATTTCAGTCACAAACAATGATAATGCAAAAAATGTATTAATTAGCTTGTGCTATTCTTACCCATTACACACATCTCTTGGAAATTAGATGTCGTCCTGGCATCTTAACCAACATAAGAATGCTTAAAACCCAGAAATAAATGCATTTAAGTGCATGAATGATACTGAACATATTAAAGCTTATCAAACAAAATTAACATATTTAAAGCATTACCATTAGTGGTGTTATTGTTTAGCATATGAAGCATCATCATATTCCCACAACTTCTATTATTCACCATAAGACAAATATGTCTCATTGTGGTCCCTGGGTATTGGCTGGCGGTCAGGAATTGTTTTCTTGTTCAGCTCATGGTAATCTATGCACAATCTGAGCCCTCCGCATTTTTTCCGTACACACACTACAGGAGCTGCTTATGGTGAATGACATTTTGCAACCCAACCTTGTATGATGACATCATGTAGATAGTCTCTCGTTTCTCTGTATAACGGCTTGGGCACAGACAGGTAAGTCTTGGCAACTTGCTCAGTGTCTTTTAGAGATATGGATACCTGTAACTCATCAATACATCCAATGCCATTTTCTGATTTGGAAAAGGATGCACATTCTTCTCTTAAAGGTGCTGGAGACTTTCATGACCAATTTTTCATCAAATCTGTAAAACCTCAGTCATAGCCTAAGTATCACAAATCTGTAAGTCTTTCTGTGATTACTCACCTGAATCTCTTGCATTACGGTGAACAATTTTGAAGTGCCATCCACTATAAACAACCCGTGTGTTTACAAACCGACTTAGGAGGTCACTCAGGCATCTTCGGAATTTTCTCGCGATGTGTACTGTGGGGAACGGGGGTTCGCACAGCCACCTGACAGCGGCAAAGGTAGCGCGACCATATGGTATTATATGAATGAAACAAACACGTGAAAATGCGGAAACGGCTGGAGGAATAGGCACAGAAGGAAGGGAGTTCCTGCTGTTTCCGATCGTGTCTGTTCCAGCTGCTGCTGTCAGGTGGCTGCGCGAGCCTTCGCTTCTCACAATGCATGTCGCAACAAAATTCTGAAGATGCCCGAGTTACCTCCCGGGTCGGTTTGTAAACACACAGTTTGTTTATAGTGGATGGCACTTCGAAATTGTTCACCGTAATGCAAGAGATTCAGGTGAGTAATCACAGAAAGACTTACAGATTCGTGATACTTGGGCTATGAGTGAGGTTTTACAAATTTGATGAAAAATTGGTCACGAAAGTCTCCAGCACCTTTAACATTTATTGTATTACTGACCTTTCATTTTCAGGCAGGTGACTTAAGTCTACAGGGGGGTCCCAAGTGCCATTTTGTTCTTCTTCTGCCCCAACTTGGCTTGCTGAGGCTGAGACTGCAGAATTTGACTGGAAAATCGAGGCGGGGTAAACAGCGTGAACAGGTTGCACTGACCCTATTAATGTCCTCCCAGTGAGTACAATGCAGGCCCGGACTGGCTAATTGGGAAATTAGCTTTATTTTCACTTTGCTGTTGAATTAAAATTAACTTGATTTGTAAAGCCTCAATTTCTTTTGCCAGTTTATACTGTTCATCTGTTTTGTTATCTGTGGTGTTCTGGTGCGCAACTTGTACATTAGTCTGGTTAACAGTCTCAACTACTTCACTTTGTTCTGTTTGTACAGTCTGCTCCAGTGGGTCATTAGTAATAGAAAGTTCTCCTGCCTTTCCATATTCATCTATTTTGTCCTTCATAAACAGTAGCTCAGACATGCCCTGATCCTCCTGCTCTTTGAGCTCCTCCCACTGCAAGTGCGAGCTTATCATTATTATTAGTACTATCCAGGGCTTATTTTGTACCATTTCACGTGCAGCAATGCCCACAGATGCACAGAAATCTACAAGATTCTCCTGAGACAGCCTGCACAGTGCTTGGATTACTTCTAGCTGTACTTGTTCAATGTCCGTCGGCTCCATCTTATTTCTTTACACGTGATGACACAGAGTTTCACGCTTTAACAGAGTTAGCGTTAGCTCCGAATATTAGCTTAGCTTTCCTAGTGGTTTTAGCTTCACCTCAGATATTATTATTATTTTATTATTATTATATTATTTATTCATGCAATTTCCTGTCCGTTAACGGCACTTTATTTTTCTCTCGGCCGTCCATCTGGGTTGTTTGGAGGGATGAGCAGCAACTGGGGTTTCTTCTGGAATAAGCTAGCCCTCGTGTTACTCATCCCAGCAGTGCCTTCAAATGTTGTAACCACTGCCCCTGTATTAGGGGAGTAAAACGATGTAAGAAACAACAGCGGCTCTTCACGTCTCAAGTCAGTGGTTTATGACTAACAATAATGATAATACAGCTTTCATACAATGTTGGTACATGAAAAACACATTTTTACCTGTATTAGGGGAGTAAAACGACGTTTTTCACCCTACCCCCAAATCCTACCAAATCCATTGAAAAAGTACCAGCATGTGTCCACGTGTAACGTGTGAAAACTGTATGATGTCTTTTATGATGTATGTGCTTGCATTATCTTCTATGTTCTTCACTGCATATTTCGAAGAAAGGGTTCTAGGTGGCACGACTAGGTTTTGCTGCGGCCTCATGTCCCTAACATCGAACTACAGTTTCATTTGCTTTACAGTACATTGTACTGTGCTGTCAAATGACAAATAAACTCTATTCTATTCTATTCTATTCTATTCTATTCTATTCTATTCTATTCTGTTCTATTCTATTCTATTCTATTCTAAGAAAACAACAGCGGCTCTTAACATCCTAAGTCAGTGGTTTAATGACTGAGAGAAGAACCAGAGCGCCCCCTATTGTCCATTTGACGGGATGTGCTTCACCAACACCAACAGTCCTTTCACAGTCAAGTGACATAGTGTAATAAAACAGAAAAAAGCATTGAAAATGTCCATCTTATCATGGAAACACTCTTATTGTTTAATTAGCTTGTGCTATTCTTAACCATTACATAAGCGTACCCTCCCCAGATGCAGACCCAGGGGAGGACCAGGGAGGAGGGAGAGAGGAGGAACAACACCGTCCATCAGAGGTGGAGAGAAAGGAAGGATGACCAAGAACACAGATAAACAGTTAATAAGCCCTGAGACCTGATATGTCTCTTTGCATTGTGTCTCTGTTTCACTGATGGAAACACATGAAGAAGCAGAGTTCTGTTTTCCAGAACTCCTCAATGCCTCCTGCCTGAAACCAATGGTTTCTCAGACTGAAGTCCTGGTCTATCACATCCTGCTGTTCATTTTCTCTCCACTCACGGTGGCTCTCAACCTGGTGGTCATCATCTCAGTCGCCCATTTCAGGCAGATATTTTTCCTCAACAAAGCTTTTTTTTTTTTTTTTTTTGTTAATCACCAAATATAACCACTGCACTAGATGCAGTGGTGGAAAAGCAATTTTTTTTTTTTTTTTTTAAAGCAAAAACAAAAGTAGTACACTGAAAACACTCTAATTTAACTAAACCTGATGCATTCACAAACCATATTGTTTACTGCAGCTGTAATGTACATGTTGTGTTTATTGATGCAGATTATTGAGGCTGAGCTCATAGTAACAGGTGTAATCAACAACAGTGTGTCATATTAAATCATATGTAGATGATCAGGTTTGTGATACTGATGTCCTGTGAAAACTACTTGTGTCTGAAAAGTCAAAATTCCACAGTTTCAGAAAAACCGGCCTGTTTTCAGTTTTGTGATCATGTACTGTAATCATCTGTTTATCCAAAAGGTTTTTAAGTAATCCAAGAAAACAACAGGGTCAATTTATTCTAAAAATCTGAATACCTTCATTGTCAGTGCATACACATTTTTGAGTGTCAGTATCATAGACATTAACATTTGAAGTTTCAAGTGTGTGAAGATTTGGACATAAAATGGTTTTCACTGGACACAAACAGGATGAGAAAGTGTAATCTAAAAAGGAGCTAAAGCTCTCTGAAGAATGTCAGAGTAAAAAGTATCCTTTTTACCTCTGTTATGTAGTGGAGTTGAAAAATGAAGCTGAATAATAGTTCAAGTGCATCCAATTTTAATTAAATACAGGACTTGAAAAAAGTATTTAGTTCCCCTCCACCACTGGCTACATGTAGTAGATTTTACATTTCCCATGTTTTAATATTTGTGTAATGATTTTTCTCTTCCTTCAGACAGCTCCACACACCCACCAACCTCCTCCTCCTCTCTCTGGCTGTGTCTGACCTCCTTGTAGGCCTGGTGCTGATGCCGGCAGGAATCCACCTACAGCTGTCCTGTTGGTTTCTTGGTGACTCCATGTGTTCTTTGTATACATTTTTTGCTTGGTGGTCTGTTTCTGCATCAGTAGGAGACATGGTGCTCATCTCAGTCGACCGCTATGTTGCTATCTGCGACCCTCTGCATTACACTAATAAGGTCACTGTGAAAAGAGTTAAAGTTTGCATTTGTCTCTGTTGGTTTTCTTCTGGTTGTTATTGTTTTGGTATTTTAAATGATAACCTGACTCATCCGGGCAAATATCATATTTGTCAGGGAGAGTGTATGAGTTATATTTACTTTGTCGCCGGTGCTGTAGACATTTTTGTAACATTTACTTTTCCAGTTTCTGCCATTATTGCTCTGTACATGAGTGTGTTTGTGGTGGCTGTGTCTCAGGCTCGTGCCATGCGTTCTCACATCACATCCATCACAGCCCAGCGTTCAGGGAAGGCCGTCGCCAACAAATCTGAGCTGAAAGCAGCCCGGAGTCTTGGTGTTCTTGTTGTTGTCTTCTTAATATGTTTCTGCCCTTATTATATTTTGACCCTAACCGGCAACTCATTTATTCCTTCATTATCCTCTTATATGACTTTTGTTATGTATTTAAATTCATGTGTAAATCCTCTGATTTATTCCTTATTCTATCCTTGGTTCAGAAAAGCTGTTAGACTAATATTCACTTTGCAGATACTGCAGTCTGACTCTTGTGATTCCACCATGGTCTAGGAGTCAATGAAATGAGTCCTCACTGTGACAGAATGATTGAAGTTTAAAATGTGTTTTTTCCTTATGAGATTGATTATTTATGAAGAAAAACAAACAAAAAAATATGCATAAATAAATAAATTAATAGACTATCTGCTCTAGATAAAATATCCGTGCACATAAAATCAACAAGCAATGTGGTGTTAAAAGCGAAAGAAAAGAAGTGGGATTTAAGAAGAGTTTTAAAATTAGACAGTGACGAGGCCTGTCTAATGTGCAGGAGCAGTTCATTCTACAATTTTGGAGCTGCAAAAGAAAACACCCTGTCCCCTCTGAGCTTCAGCCTAATTTTGGGAACTCTGAAGAGCAGCTGGTCTTCTTACCTGAGTCCCATGTTAAATTTCTTTTGCTTCCTGTTCTTTGTTTTTCAGCTGCAATCTGCTATTGCAACCCACCCCAACCAAATATACATCTGACTATGTCATGTCTTTATCACTGATACCTGCTCTGTTATGTTGTTATGTTATGTTCACTCTTTACTGTGGTCTTATACCTATGTATTAATGTATTACTTGTATAGAAGAACAAAGTATAATTTGGCCTGTAACCAGGTCCGGCTCTAGCCATTTGCCCCCCACACACACACACATACGCACACACACACACACATCACGTGAGCAGTGAGCGCTGGGTCAGGGAGAGCTCACCTGAGAAATTACTGGGTGGGGTTGTAGTTTGTTTTTTATATTTCTCATTTCTTTATTTTTAAGACAGAACATCAGAAATGGTCATGTTACCTGTACTATTATTTCTTTATTTTTTTTTCTTTATTTATTTTTTGCCTGCCAACAGCACCCACTCCAGCGGTTCTCAACCTAGGCAACTATCTATGTGGTCTATGTCAGGACCTGGCCCTCAGGGCCGTGCAGAGAGCTATAAAGCGGCAGGGGCTCAAACTTCCAAAAGGGCACATGAAAATGAATAACCACCAATTACATATGATTTGAAATGTTTAAGAAATCATTACACAAAGTATACATTTTTACATTAGTTTGGCAGGCAGCTACAATAACAATATGTAATAACTTACACAGTCAAATAAAGTGATAAAAATTAGGTTTGAAATTCTTTCTTATTGTAGCCTCCTTGCAGGCCAGGTGAAGATCACTCTGAAAAGGATGGTCTCACTGGTCTTGAATAATCCCCATCCCAAATTTGGCAAATTCTGCAACTGCAGACATTTACAGGAACATGAGAGGGATATATTACCGGATCAATATTTACCAACAGTGCTAAAAAGTACCCACCCACCCCCCCACCCCATGGTTAAAAGATGTTTGTATGAGTGTGTGTGTGTGTGTGTGTGTGTGTGTGTGCGTGTGAGAGAGAGCGTTCTGTAAATACCTGTGAATACAAAATCCAATGAAAAGTGTCATTGAGTTTCCAAAAAAGATATATAATACTAATGCTACATCTTCATCATCATCATCATTATTATTACTAGATTTATTATTATCATTCAGTATTATCATCATTAGTATCATTAGCAGTATTATTATTATTTTCCAGACTCCACATTCCAAGCAAGTCCTTGGAAATACCTTGTTAAAATTATTTGAAAACTGTGGGATGGCAGTTGCTTATTTTCATTCAATAAATTTATATGACTAATTAGACTAGACTCAGACTTCACCTATTCTGTGTATAGTAGGCTACATTAGGCTACTGTAAAAGATGTGGATTTTTCTATAATGTAAAACGTATATCTCTCAGTCTCAAAAGTGAGGACTATTACCATGTGTTACAATTTTGAGGCTAAAACTCAACAGTTTATGGAAATAAAACATAAGCAAATATGTGTGACTACTTCAGTGAGGACTGAGACTCAGGTGGGGACCAAGCTTGTTAGAGTGTGCTAGTCTGTGAGCTACTTCCATGACGTGACGATGATACTGAATTACTTACTGACTTGCGATCGATTTTTGGCCCCAAAACTATAGTTGTTGAAGAACAGGACCAGGACCAAAAGCGACAAGTGAATGATTTGGGCAGATAGCGGGGTGGACTCTCACGTACCTTGAATCGCGGCGCTTCCCTCCTCCTCGTTGATTCTCCAGACCGCATGACATGTGCATGTGTGTGTGTTGCAAGCAAGGTTGCACAGGAGGAAGGGGCGCGGCCTGACAGAGATGAAAGGGCACCATGACCAGGTCAAGTGACAGCCAAATTAAACCACTCATAACATTTATTATCATTGATCAAAATTTCAGTCACAAAAATTTTAGTCATGCAGTTTTTTGTGGGAAAAAAAAGAAGAGTAAAAAGGGCACATGTAGGTGAAGGATCAAAGCGGCAGAGGCTCAAGCCCCCCCGACCTCCTGCTTTGCACGTGCCAGCTGGCCCTGACTGGATCAGCTCAATACCCACTACAGGGTCCTAGAGGGTTCATGGGAGTTTCCCCATTTCATCCACATGTGGTTTGTAGATTTGGAGAAGGCATTTGACCATGTCCCTTGGGGTGTGTCACGATTCGCTCCTGCGTGGCTGCTGACCCCTCTGTCAGACTCATCAACGAGACTCACCTGCTGCGTGCTGCCCAGCTGCAACACCTGACCATCAGGAGCTTTTATAAGGGGCTCCTCTGAGACTGTGCAGCGCCAAGTCATTTTGTCTGGCAACAAATTAATTAGGGGCTCGGGCATCGACACGAGCACCTCGAGCACCTATTGTTCTTCCGCGCGTTTAAGCTTATTTTTCATCTTCCGCCACTTTTTCGCCGATTAATACAGCCTAGTGCGTTGTGAGGACCCCTGCACAATATACATCAAAACATGCAGTTTCATCGGGAATAGTGTGCTGTTATTTTCATAAAGATTAGTGAATTTTTTGCAGTTATTCGCAAAAAACATGCAAAAAAAGTCCCATAGAAATGAATGGGAAGAGGAAAAAATCAGCCAGAAAAGTCCACTTTTTTCTGAGCACTACTACTTCGCCATACTTTGACCTACAGACTTCATTTAATCTTTAAAACGCAGGCATTTTTGTCCTCTCCGCACGAATGTACTTGGTATGAGGATGGGGTTTACGGTTTTCAATAGGTGAGTCTTCAAAAACCCCTGGGTTGAGTGAAAATTGTCCAAATTTCCTAAGTTAGAGTGTGTGATGTCATCACGCTAGAGTGGAAGAGCAGAGAAAATTCAACTGAAAATTCTCTGGATAACTCGCCCTCCCGGCCAAACGATACATCGCAGGCGAATCATATTTTCCAAAAATGTAGCCATGGTTCCTGGGCTTCATATGAACCCATGTTTGAAGACCTAGCTCTTTTTAAAGTGAAATGACAGGCACTAGTTTGGAGGCTCATCCCGTCTTTCCTCCATTAACTCCATTATATCAGATTCCTTCTTGTCTTGGTCAGTTGACTGTTTTTACACTGCTCTAACTCAGTCATCTTTCACAGTACGGGGAAAAAAAAACCTATATCTGTATGTTCCCCAGGTCTCTCTGAAGCTCACGGTCATTTCGGTTTTCACCTATCTTTTACGGTTTTCCTGTAATTAGCAGTTTCTCGGGACCTGTTCTGATCCAGTCTCAGCCTATTCCTGCTGCTCTGTGTGTCAGTTTCATTCTCTGTGTGTGTCAGTGCAGCGCCGTTGCTGTGGCAACTACTACTACAAATACTAAAAATTCTACTACTAATATTAAAAATACTACTACTACTACTACTACTACTACTACTACTAAAATACCACTGCTACTACTACTACTACTACTAAAAATACTACTACTAATACTAAAAATGCTACTAAAGATACTACCACTACTACTAAAATTACAACTACTACTACTAAAAATAATAATACTACTACTAAAAATACTGCTACTACTTCTATTACTACTACTAATGGTGATGTCCGTCAGCTGCCAAACTTTGACACACAGCTTGTCCATATAAAGTGAATGGGAGTTCAGGACACAGAATTCTCCTCCGGCCATGAAGTCTTTGGCAACGTCGAACCGACATGCCCCCCCAACCCCGTCTCACGATTTTGCGTGAGGAAATTGTCTAGTTAATAAATACTGCCCTAAAATAACACCTGCTGGAGCCACCAAAACTGTAATTATCTAAAAATAGCTCAAAATTAATAGGGATTTTGATTTTGAAGTCAAATAAAATGAAATTGTCCTGCAGGAGGACCCCTAAACCACAACCCTTGAAACAAACATAGGGAAATCCCTACTGTGGCCCTGTGAGTTAAACCCTCTATTTGCATAGGCCTGGGCTCTGAGTTCAACCTGTAACTAAGTGTTGTAACCACTGCCCCTGTATTAGGGGAGTAAAACGACGTAAGAAAACAACAGCAGCTCTTTACGTCTCAAGTTAGTGGTTTAATGACTGAGAGAAGAACCGGGGCTCCCCCTATTGTCCATTTGATCAAATGCGCCTCACCAACACAAACAGTCCTTTCACAGTAAAGTGACATAGCGCAGTAAAACAAAAAACAGCACTGAAAATGTCCGTCTTATCATGGAAACACTCTTATTGTCTTACATTTACTTTTACTATTAGTTCTAATGTGGCAGCAAGACATGCAATGCTGATTGGTTTGAGGTTGGATCATCTTGCTCATTGGCCGATCGCTGTGGGCCTACTCTATATAAACGGGGGGTCTGCCATCTTGAAGCCTCAACGTGCCACAACGGGCCCACAGCTACTAAAAAAAAGACAAAAGAAAAGGAAATTAATTAACAAATACTAAAAAAAGGCAACCACACTTTAACAATTGAAAACTAAAGTAGGTACAGAAGAAAACACACTAAACCTAACACATTGTGAACAAAAGAAATCAAAATTCATTATACAATATAACTATACTAAATGGAAATAAATCAAAAACCAAAATACAAATATATCACTTAGTTCAAATAATCAAAATTAACAAAAGGTTAACAAAAAACAAAACTTCACATGGATAAAAAAAAAAAAAAAGATGTTACACAAAGTAAAACACCATGTGACAAACAATAACCATGACAAATTAATTACTAACAAAACAAATCGTAACAATAAGCCCCTTAGCACACGTTCAGTTAAAAAGAGGAAACTTGAACGGTCACAGTGAAGGTGGCTCAAGTGGTTCGCCTCAACGGCTAATACAAACGCCACGTTGTGGATGGCAGACGCAGCGGTAAATGGCGCTACCTGGCCGTTAGCGTTAGCCAGCAAACAAGCGTGATTAAAGTCTTGGAATGAGGCGAACAATTGACCGTTCATAAGCAGCAGTTTTATAGCTCTGCAAAGCAGCAGTATTTCTAGGCAGTCCCATTAACAGCAGGAGTGATTCTGTCCACCTGGCATCTAAAATGGAGAAACGCGATATTACCAAAACCAGAAACAATATGCTAATGTTAGCACCGCTACACGGGGACCTACCATCATCGTAGCAGGTAAGCATTCATCACTGAGAAGAACGGGAGCCCAGGAACGAGACCTAAAAGAAGCAACAGTGGCTTCTAAGTGGATGATGCAAAATAAAATAAGTTACAACCTAATTAGCGGCTACAGCCATACCTGCAGGAGCGCAGCACAGGGTGAATCAGACGACACGGAAGCGGAAGTGAACCGGAAATGTGTCACATTCAGCATCAAAGGAGAGCAAGAGGCTTCAAGATGGCAGACCCCCCGTTTATATAGAGTAGGCCCACAGCGATCGGCCAATGAGCAAGATGATCCCACCCCAGAGAGCAATTACCTTTGGGCCAGATCCGCATGAAAGCCTTTACATCCGTTTATAGCTCACATCCGTTTTCTGACTTTGGACCAAATCTGCATCGGATCCGTCTTCCAGCTCTCTCTAGCAGTTCCAGAGTTGTGCTGGCTTACGGATTCGGCCCACAACAGTCTCCCATCACACAACCAAGACTGATTTTCAAAGTAGTAATACTGATCTGGACCAGAATCGTAATACGAATCTGGACCAGAGTTGTAATACAAATCCGGGCCAACATGATTCTTGTGTATATTCTAGATGTGATTGAACGGAACTGGGCCAGAGCCGGACCATTTCTGTAGAAGATCCATTTCGCGGAGCAGTACCTGTTTTGGCCCAATGTGCATTTGGACACTGGGCCAGATCCGCCAAACGGTTTCGGGTCGAATTGGGGTGCGATTCTTTTCCCGATTCGTCCCAGTATCTCTTTGCCATCTGGGCAATCACAGTAAAACTTTAAAGCCCATGTTAGTTCATATCTAAAGTGTTCAGATGCAAATCTGTGGCCACTGCGCCTCATTTTACTTTTAAACATAATTTTTAAAGGCTCTGCTGACTATTCAAATGAAATATTCTATTAAGATGAAAAGCACAAAGGCTATAGAAAAGTATTGTATTTTCCTTTGTCGGACTGGGGTGGGGGTGGTCGGCGAATGGACGGGGAGGGGGGGACCAGTCAGCTGTCACCCCCTCCATCATCATCAGCAGCAGCACCAGCAGCATCATTAGCTCATTGGATCTGATGTATCTGTTTGAGCCGCTCCAACCCGACCCCCACATTAAGTGACATTTTCTTAACCCACCCCAGCCCCACCCACGGTCCACGGGTTACCCCCATCAATGATCTGTGATCTGTGATCATTGATGATCAATAATGACAATAGCGGCCACATCCCCAAATCGCTTTATCCCTTGGAAGTAACTCAATGGAAATGTGACGTTCCTGCCAGTCCGCTGAAATGCCGTTTCAAGGAACTCAGCCGAAAGCGCCGAAACTGTGTGAGAGCGGGATTTGGTTCCGTCTCAGGACAGGTACATGGACCTGGCCCACATCAGTGTTACAGGTTTACGCCAGAAGCACCAGAATTTAATGGAATGGAACAAGTAAAAAAAAAATCACGGGGGTGTATGTCCTCTGATATGTCTGAACCTTTTGGAATTAATAATAGTAAATAAATGCATTTAAATATAAAAAGTGTCAATAATTGAATAATTAATTATAAGTAATCATATTTTTGAATAAAAGAATGAGAGAAAAAAAAAAAATCTATTAGTTGTTTCATTAAGTCTACCCCATTCAGTGAAGTTGACTGGTCCAGTTTGTCCAGCTGCACTGTCATCCGGATGCCGATGTATGGACACACTCCACATTACAGGTGAGTACTCTGATTTTTTGTTCTGATTTGCAGTATTTGATTCAAAGTATGTCAAACTAGTATGATGATTGGTGTAACAGTTTTTTCCAAACATAACTCTGTTCACCTCAGTCAGTTGTTTGTCTGTTTTAATAGAATAGTCGGTTGTTACAGTCTGGAAAGGGGAAAGCTGTGGTGACTGTGTCTGATGAAAAAGAATGATTAAATAATGTAAATAAATTGAATAATGATTGAAAATAAAAATTATAGTAATGCTGTGTAGTGAGTTTTGAGGTGCATATGGATGCCAAATGCTAGTTAAGAGGTGAACTTCAGTCACACATTACACGGTAATGTGGTGACCAAAGTTACTATTAGCATCCGTTATATTAGCTAACATGCTATGCTAAGCTATATGATGGTCATATAACAGGGCTGCAGATGAACAGTCTAAAACTGTGAAAGTAAAAAAAAAAAAGCTTAACGTGGATTAATGTCTGAAAACTATGATCAATCGTCACCAAATTTTGTGTGAACATATCTAATCATGTCAACTCTCACCTCTCCTAAAATCAAAACCAAAACCCTAATATTATGGATATTGTCCTGTTAAGCTTTATCAGGCGCACATTAGAGAAAAAGCTTAATGTAGTTTCATGTCAGAAAACAGCAGCGGATCAACAGATTAGAGATGGACTTGTTATTCTTGTTCTATTCTATTTTTAAAGGTTAGTTATCATGACCATTTATTAGATGGATTTTTCATTTTTCATATTTCAGATACATGCGCGCGCACACACACACACACACACAGACAAACAGACAATTTATTAAATAAATTTGTTGATGATTGATGGCAGGTTTTGGACATTAAGGGCCGGATCTACGAATATCATAATTTGCATGTAGTAATTTGCTTGCACAATTTTGTGTGTGGGGCTGGACCGCGGTTTGTGGGTGATTTACAAAGATTGTGCAAATAACAACAGGTGCAAATCTTGCAGACCGCCCTATTTAAATGAGGGTTTTGTGTATGCTACTGAAGAAAGCCCAGAGGAAAAGAAAATTGGAAAAGAGATCTCAAAAATGTTTCATTTACTTCTCCTAGACAACTTTGAGATCTGTGTGACACCAAACTGAGACTAGGGTTTATTTCTCCTGTGTCTCATTTTTATCTCCAGAGCAATAAGATGCGCTAAATCTCAATTTAGTCTCCTTTTAAGTTCCAGAAGAGATCTCAACAAGCTCTAATATAATTCTCAGAGTTTCTCAACTTTTGTGTCTCTTTGTGATCTCAGGCAGACAAATCAGAGAGCTCTCTGTATGAACTCAAGCTATTCTCATCCCAGCCTCAGTTCATGCATCTCATACTAAGCTCAGACAGAACAATATAAAGAGATCTCCACAAGCACTCATTGAATTCTCAGCCTTGGCGCAAAAAAGTTGTGAACTTTGAAATCTGTAGATGACGTAGCCCCAACATCAACATTTCATTGGTAGAGAGCGCCATCAGTCTCAAATGCTGCATCATGACTGGTTAATTGACATCGGGTTGACCTAACGACGTCATAGGTCATGCCTTAAGTTAACGTACGGAGTTGCGGGCAGGAGGGATGGAGGACGAAGGAACCGACACAGGACGAAAAAGAAGGTAAGCTTCATCTTTGTCAAACGTAATTTGGGTAAAACTTTGTAAAATGTAGATGGCGAGTGTTTACGTTCGTTCTGATACTATTTTGAAGAAAGTGGTCGGCATATGTGGCACATAGTGAAGCTAGCTAGTGAGGCTATAAGCCCGGACCACATGTGGCCATGAACTTTTTAAGGTTAGCTAACCGTAACTGTTAACTTAGCTTCCCGTTGTAACATCTTTATGTAAATAATATGCACTTTGGGATTATTATTTCTACAAACAGCGGGCCCTAGACACTCTTGGAGTTACATAAATCGGGTATGACTGGAAAACTTTGTGGTGTCATTGTAGTGAGACCATTAAGAAAATTTTCTCTAACTCCATGCAGCTAACTTAACCTTAGGATGACCAAACATGTCCACTTTTCACATCTTGTCCCGTCTTGTCCGGGGCGTCTGTTTTTTGTTTTTTTTTTTGTTTTTTTTTTTGTTGTTTTTTTAATAAACTTGTGAAAATGTCCAGTTTTCGTTTTCAAATTGACTGGTGCTTTGCACAGAATACGGTACTTTGTTGCGTGTGAGGTAATGCTTTTGTGGGCAGCTCTGCTACTCTGCTACTACTAGAAAAATATCCCAATTTACCATCTCGGTCGGGACAAATGGTAGACTAAGTGCACTGTATGCGAAGCTGGTACATATGTTTCCATGTCAAATAAAGGTGCCAGGGGTCTGAAAGCTCACATGGGCACAGAATAAAAAACCTAAAGATTGAAGTAATACTTTTTGTTTGTTAAAGTAGTATCTCTGTGGGGCTACTGTTATATAATTTACATTATTACATTGAAAGGATAGTAGGAGATACTTTGTTAATGATTTTCTAATACAGAAAAGGCATTATTTCTATCATTATTTCATTCCAGATATTTTAATTTGAATTTTATTTTTGTACCACTGACACTTGTTAAAGAGAGATTATTTTAGGCATAATAAAGCATGTTGAATAACCTCTGAGAAGCCTATCTGAATTTGTGTCTTTGGTTATACATACAGAGAAGGCATACTTTACATAAATTAAAGTTATAAGGCATCTTTGAGTAAATTTCGAGTATCATTTAAGTATCTCAAGGTGGAGCCAAGTGTCATCCTTTTTTGGAAATCAAAATATGGTCACCCTATTAACATGATAAACTCAAGACGAAGGGACTTGAGAAGGTGCATCTTCCCAAGATATGTTATCAATAAGCAAGGGTTTAGGAGCAATGTCCAGAACGGAAGAGCCCAACAACTTATTCCAGAAAAGTGCAATTCTTACAGAAATCTCCAAACATCAAAAGTCATAGCCTGGATTTTTACTATGATGTTTCTTTCTGGCATTTGTGTCTTATTGTGGTTTGTCTGGTGGATTTTAGATCATGTTTTTCAGTCCCTGAATTGTCTGATATGGTTAAATTAACACAATCTGTGTATCCAAAGGTATCAACAAGTTGCTGTACCAAATTATGAGATATAATGACATGATAATACTAAATAAGTAATTGAACCACCTTTTTAAATAACTAAAATGTGTTGTACTTTTATGTTTTTAACAGGAAGGATGGCCCAGCAGGAAATACTAAAAAAGAGATGCCTAAAAGAGCACGAAACCCACCGAAGAAGATGGGATTTTATGAACCAGACCCTGGCTCACCCAGAGATGACTCAGATGGTAACTGAGTTATCATTTTTAATTTTTGAAGTGATTGTCATTTTTAACTTACTTTGGACACTATAATAATCAAAATCTTTGACAGTCTCTGGTCTCTTATCACTGGGATTATCATTATCAATATATTGGCAGCTTCATGCACAAACATTGATTTACAGGATTTTTTAAAGAAATGTCAAGAAAAGGGAGAGTAATCCTCACTTGAAACTGTGTACATTTTAGTGACAGAATTTTACAACTCTATTGGTCAAATTATCCCTACATTTGGGGCTGGGAGATGGATTTAAAAATGTTATTTCAATAAAATCGGAAAAAGTAACTCCTCTTTTTTCCAAGATAGGCATGAAATTGCAAATAGGTCTCTAATTGTTGGTACCTGCAGAAACTCTGTTGCCACTTCATTGCAGATTTTAGAATTTAATTCTTTAAAATCTATTGATAATTTACTAAACTGTTTCAGCAACCCATTATTTAAAACAAATCAATTTGAGACAAAGACCAGGTGACTACAGTAAAATGCTGAAATATTAATACAGTATTTTCATCTAACAGCATAGTAACAAACTAAAAAGTGATATAAAATACTCCCCACAACACAGCTGCACACAGTTCATTATCCCATTCTTTCCTACCCTGTTCTGAGCAGTTTATTGATTTATACAATAATAATAATAATAATAGTCAACTTAATTTGTGTAGCGTCTTTCATACGAGAATTGCAGCTTAAAATGCTTTACAACAAAGAATTTCAGCACCAAGTGCTTCATAGAAAACGTGTAAAAATAAAATAAAATAAAATGCACAATAAAAACAAAGTAAAAAGATAGAATACAGAGTGCATAAATCAAATCAAATACAATGTTTAAAAGAGTAGCATGAGTGAAGAAGTGTGAAGCAAATGCAAAAGGAATAAAGTTAACGCTAGTTGAAGGCTAAAGTGAAGAAATACATTTTTAGCTTTGCTAAGGTTGAGGAGGATTAGAATTGAGACCAATAAGATATAGTAGCATGTTTAAGTAAGACTGATTTTTAGCCTGTACTGGTTTACTCAAAATCTCCTTTATTTACTCTGTGTTTATTTTCAGGACTTTTTGTATTTTTGACCTTTGAAGATGGATGCACAGCAAAGATTTTTAATGTCTTTGATATACTAAGCAAAGATGATAAACCCATTATTTGCTTTAGAGCTCTAAAGCCAGGGGAAGAAGTACTTGCAAGATGGTCTGACAACAAGTTCTACAATGCCACAGTGGACTTCATTGGAACACCTGACAAGACAGTGGATGCCAAGAAGGCCACAAAGAAAGGCATGAAAAAAAGAGGTGCAGCTGCTCAAAGATTCCACAACCTTCCATCCCTACCTCAAGCAAGTCAGCCCACCTCTGCACAGAATCACCCAAATACTGTGGACCACAATGTCATCCAGCTTCCAAGTGCCCAGCCAGTGTACCAACCTCCACCTACCGAGTCATCTTTACTTATCCAGCCACAGCATCAGCCTGTAACTGCCTGGCCACAGTACCAGCTTCCAGTTTCCCAGGCATCGCCACATACGCATCCATATTACCAGCATCCACCTATCCAGCCGCTCCACCAGTATGCACCCACTCTGTCTCCAGTCACACATCGTTCCAGCCTTTCGCAGCCCCAAAGCATCACCAACCTCACACAGCACTGCCCGCATCTTCAGACCTGTCACAACAGCCTGTTTTGGCAGATTTGGATCAGCAAAGACAGCCACCAGCTCCTACTGTAACAGCCAAAGAAAGCTTTCTCAAAATGTTGTACAGTCCTAATACACACCAAAAACCTGCTGTTCTTGAGGACCAGAACCAGACTAGTATGTCTGAACATGAGACTTCTTCAAGCTCATCTGCAGATACTTTCATCATCCAGCGTGATCCAATACCAGAATGTGGAGAACCATGTTTCAGTTCGCCTGAATCAGCAGAGGACAGATCATGGAAGCCATGCAGGGCATGCAAGGCAGAGGTGGAAAAATTAGTGGAGGAGAAGGCCAAACTGCAGGATGTGCTGTGTGGTCTAAGTAAGTACATTTTGTCTCTCTGTTGCAATTAATTGTTCCTTTAACACTATTACTTTTTTCTCACACAATTTTCCTAAGGTACCCAATTGCTACTCAGTACACACATGCACTGTGAAATGAGTTATTATGCAAATAATGTGGACAATAATCAAGTGTCATTAATTGTGGAACAGTAAATTGTAATTATGATTTGTAAAGTTCTACAAAATTTTGTTACTTTGCACACTGGGAGTTATTTGGCGCTTAAGCTAAAACTTAAAAACTTTAAACAATTTGGTAAAAATCTTAGCCCATCATGAAATCTTCTGATTTTTTTTAAACTTGTCTCTTCCTTTTCTTGAGTTTATGATTGCTGCTGTGTCCCTGTAAGGTAATTCATCTTTTGTGTCACAGGTGGTGAGCACCTCGAGGCATTAAAAACCTTTCTGGACAAAGTGGAACAGATCCAGCCTCAGGCTGGTATTGGGGCTCCAAAAAGCAGATCTGGGAAGCAAGAGCTGTATCCAGAAAGTGGTCTCTTCGTGTCCTCTACCCGCCTGGCTGCAATCCATGCAGAAGCAAAGAAGGACTGCCTTCGCTTGTTCCATCTTCTTTTTGATGAATTCTTTACTGCAGAGGAGTGCCGAAATGCTGTGGCGTTTGGGAAACACGGAAAGGTGCCAGATGGGAAGACAGTCCTGGATAAGTTCAAAGTCAGTGGGATTCTAAGTAAGTACATCGCTCATTTGGTAGTTAACAATTTATGGAAATGTTATGAAAAAGTTGAGGAAATTCATCAGTAAAAATGTGTGGGAACCCAGTATAGAGAGCCGAAGACACGCCCACAGTGGATCCCTTGGGATCTTGTTTTGGAAAAAATATGTATGGCAGTTAACGGCAAGAGAAAACTAAGCTTTTGATCCTGTTTGAATTGTGTCATGAATTGCACATATATTTGTCAATTTAAAATATAACTTTACAACTCAAAAAGCCACAGTTACAGTTACTACACACCCAAGAGTTGCCTAAGTGACATCATGCTATCCAGAGCTGCTGAAGCTAGTGTTAACATGATGCCTGTGTGTTTCATTCCGGCACGTAGTCACATGTACATTGAGTCTTGCTTGTTCTTTTGCTTCCCAGCTGAAAAGGAACAGGATTCGCTGCATAAAACTCATCAGCTAAGAAGTGGATACTATTGACGTATAATATATTGTGTAAGATGAGACATTTAGTTTACTGACCAGTTTCACACAAAACTACTAAATACTTAACTATTTTCATGCTTATTTTTCTTTAATCAGGTAACATTTGGTAGAGATATAAATTAACAAACACCGTGTGTAATTCATGATAAAATTCATGGGATCAGAAGTTAAGTTGTCTATCGCTGTTCACTGCCATACATATTATGGGTGTCATGATCCTCCAAATGCTGTATACAATTTGATTTTCGATTTTAAGGTCTCGATCACATTCTATTCTTGATCTTTTTTCCCCTTTTAGCACAGATGGCCATGCCACTTTTAGATTAGTCTAATCTAGAATCATTGGTTTTATACCATGATAACTAATTTAATTTTTAATTCTTATTTCAAAAGATGGTCTACATGGTGTCATGAGTGATATAATCTCCATTATGTGTTTGCAGTGTACCACACTAAGGCCTTATTGTCAAATTTAAATAATTTATTAACAATATAATGTAGCAATAACTTCTTTCACCAGTCAGTTGGAAAATAACTAAACAAAAGAGAAGTCAGAGGGTACCTGCCATCTAGTTACTCTTTTTTGTAACTGCAGCGTGCTCTCTTTACCTCTTTATGATGCATGTGGAGATGTCCTGCCATATTTGTTGTGTTACCTGTGGACAAGTACGCTACACACACAAAACATTGCTTTCAAACTGGTTTTCTTGTGGACAACTCGAACGTTGTTGACATAATTCACCGGAAAGGCAAAATATTTCCACCCTGAGGATTTCACAGAAGCAGGAGGGGTTTCGAGTGTGGTTGATGTGTTTCATAAATCACCAGTTGCCATGGTGTCTTTTAATTGGCTGCAGCTTCCGGTTAGAGGAGATAATGTTAACTTGAGCTATAGTGTCTACAACTACAATATGCTGTGGTTTTTCAAAAAAATTTTTCCCCTTCTTGGCATGCCTACTGGATGTGACACTGGAGGTGTGAATAAATCCTCAATTCCACTTTTGATTTAGAAGTTCGAGATTGTGATGTCATTTTGATCAGCATCCAATCAAGATTGTGACACCTCTAATACATATTTTTCCCAGAAATAAGGTCCCATAGGGTTAACACCAAGGGGGTGACTTCAGCTATCTATCATCAGCTATCATTCTCCTTCCCAGATTTTTTCCCCTTATTTAATTATTAATTGACAACTAATCAACTAATAGTTGCAGCTCCAGAAAATCAGTTTTAACATCAACATGTTCTTGTTTTTCAACAACGCTTCATCTTCCTCAAGTACTGCTTAACATGCATCCAACCATCAACTTTTTCAACATAAAGAAGCACAAATTATTTTCATTATTATTATTTTATTTGAATTTGTTCTAATTCTAGTTTTTATTTTTAGTATGTTTTTCTCTCTTTCTTCTGCTCCTTCTCACATTCATCAACTTATCTGGCCAAATTTGGTATAGTTTCTGAAGTGCTGGAACCCCATGTATCGCATAGCTACATTTAACGTTGTGATCATTTCAGTGTCCTCACAGTTTTACTGAACTTCCTCCTGTGTGAACCATAGACATATTTCAATGTGAATTTTGTGATATCTGGATTAAAAAAAACTCAATACTGTCGTGGTAACTGCAGTTACATTATGCAATTTGTAATTTGTGCTTTCTTTTCTTTCTTTTCTTCTTGCAGCTTACATCATGCACTGTAGCACACTGGATGGATGGACACCGGTGGAGAAAAGTAAGGTCAAAAAAGCCTTCATAAACAAATGCCGCATCCGGGCCACAACGCTGTAAAGTATTGGATGAGGCATACTGATAGACATTTGTTGAAATGACCATGTTCAAAAAACCCCTTGTATGCAAATACTGCATGTGGGCCTTAAAGACTCTTAAGTTGTTCAGTGTTGTACACTGGTGTAAAGTTTTGCTGACACTGCTCAAAACACTGGTAGAGACATTGTTACTGTTTTAAAAACACATTTATACTGAAAAGAGGCACCTTTGTTGTTCAGATTTCATATTGATGACAATTAGAAGAGCTTTTGCTGTCTTTAAATGTTAACTTTATTGTTATTGTTAACATTATTACAGCTACTTGAAATACTCAAAATACTGATTGTCATTGTAATTAACAATTGAGTACTGCTGTTTTGAATTTTAATAAAGATTCAGATTACTTTATTCATTCCAAAAGGGAAATTCATTTGTCAGTCAGCTCATCTGCTATTTGCTATAGAATTATAAAGCCTGATGGCTGAGGGTACAAAGACCCTCTATATCTCTCTGTTGTGCAGTCAAGAGAAAGGCCCATCATGATGTTATGAAGTGGATGATCCGAGTTGTTTAGAATGATAAATCCAGTCAGATGGGGGGAGAGGGTCACATGATTGAAGTCACCTGATATTATAAGTGCCTTAGGATGTTTAGTCTGTATCCTGGCAATGATTTCATGGAGAACTTCACATGGAACTTCTTATTTGCTGCAGCATTTGTAAGGTGTGTGTGTGTGTGTGTGTGTGAGTGTGAGAGAGGGTGTGTGTGGGTGTGTGTGTCTGTGTCTGTGTCTCGCATATTGCTCCATAGTAGTTCTAGTATTGCTCATTTTCTTTTCCAAAGGAGAAATAAAGGAGCCATTAAAAACACTGAATTGAGATTAGCAAGGTATCTCCCATAAGTCTCAAGTATGACTACCTCTAATTATTCTGTCTCACCTATTTCTCTTAGTGAATTTTAGGAGAAACATATGAGAAACATTTTAGACAAAATAGAAACTAAAATGAGGCTGAGATGAGAATCTCAAATTTGTCTCCCGAGCTATAGAAGAGCAAGCTTTGAGCAGTAAAATTTTCCTCTGGGAGTACGCTGTAGAAACTGCTGTGGGATACACCAGCACTAATGGTAACAATGCGCTGAATGATCCAGACACATGGAAATGTAACATGGGAGGAGTTTAGTCATAGAAGGTATTGCATGACTCATTCATTCATTCATTTTTCATTTTAAAGGTGTGTGTGTGTGTGTTTGTGTGTGTGTGTGTGTGTGTGTGGGGGGGGGGGGGGGGGGGGCTTGGATTGAATATACTGTATTTACATTTTCTCCTCCCAGCACACGCGTGTCAACGCCCCATATTACATATTCATTCGATCTGTTCAGTCGTTCAGAACAACGGAACTTCTACAGGGCTAACGGGTCTGGCACCGATCTGTCAAACAGGTCTGAAACGCATCTGGAATGCGGGAGACGCCGGCACAACGGAGCTGGGCCAGAACCCAGAGCTTCTGTAGAAGATCCGTTTCACGGAGCCGTACCAGTTTTGGCCCAATGTGCGTTTGGACACTGGGCCAGATCCGCCAAACGGTTTCGGGCCGTGTCGGGGTGCGATTCTGTTCCAGATCCGGCCCAGTATCTCTTTTTGCTATTTGGGATGGAACTGGGCAAGAGCCGGGCCGCCTCTGTAGAAGATCCGTTTCGCGGAGCCATACCAGTTTTGGCCCGATGTGCGTTTGGACACTGGGCCAGATCTGCCAAACGGTTTCGGGCTGACTCGCTCAGCGGTTCTGTTCCATATCCGTCCCAGTGTCTCTTTGCTATCTGGGACCTCAAACCAATCAGCATTGCATGTCTTGCTGCCACACCAATATTATTTTAATCAGAAACAATGATAATGTAAAAAAAAAGTATTCATTAGCTTGCCCTATTCTAAACCATTACATAAGCATACCCTCCCCAGATGCAGACCCAGGGGAGGACCAGGGAGGAGGGAGAGAGGAGGAACAACACTGTCCATCAGAGGTGGAGAGAAAGGAGGGATGACCAAGAACACAGATAAACAGTTAATAAGCTCCGAGGCCTGATATCTTTCTTTGCATTGTGTCTCTGTTTCACTGATGGAAAAACATGAAGAAGCAGAGCTCTGTTTTCCAGAACTCCTCAATGCCTCCTGCCTGAAACCAATGGTTTCTCAGACTGAAGTCCTGATCTATCACATCCTGCTGTTTACTTTCCCTCTGCTCACTGTGGCTCTCAATCTAGTGGTCATCATCTCAGTCGCCCATTTCAGGCAGATATTTTTTTGTCAACAAAGCTTTTTTTTATGTTAATCAGCTAATTTAACACTGAACTAGATGCAGTGTTGGAAAAATAAATGTTTTTTTTTTCAGCAAAAACAAAAGTAGTACACTGAAAACACTCTAATTTAACTAAACCTGATGCATTCACAAACCTTATCGGTTACTGCAGCTGTAATGTACATGTTGTGTTTATTGATGCAGATGTTTGAGGCTGAGCTCATAGTAACAGGTTTAATCAACAGCAGTGTGTCATATTAAATTATATGTAAATGATCAGGTTTGTGATATGGATGTCCTGTGAACACCACTTGTATCTGAAAAGTCCATTTTTTATCATTTAAAAAAAAGGCCTGTTTTCTGCTTTGTGATCATGTACTGTAATCATCTGTTTATCCATATTTGTTTAATGATTTTTCTCTTCCTTCAGACAGCTCCACACACCCACCAACCTCCTCCTCCTCTCTCTGGCTGTGTCTGACCTCCTTGTAGGCCTGGTGCTGATGCCAGCAGGAATCCACCTAAAACTGTCCTGTTGGTTTCTTAGTGACTCCATGTGTTCTTTGTATATATTTTTTGCTTGTTTGTGTGTTTCTGCATCAGTATTAGACATTGTGCTCATCTCAGTCGACCGCTATGTTGCTATCTGTGACCCTCTTCATTACACTAATAAGGTCACAATGAAAAGAGTTAAAGTTTGCATTTGTCTCTGTTGGTTTTCTTCTGGTTGTTATTGTTTTGTTATCTTAAATGATAACCTGAGTCATTTGGGCAAGTACCGTACTTGTCAGGGAGAGTGTGTGAGTTTTATTTACTTTGTCGCCAGGGCTGTTGACATTGTTGCAACATTTATTCTTCCAATTTCAGCCATTATTGCTCTGTACATGAGTGTGTTTGTGGTGGCTGTGTCTCAGGCTCGTGCCATGCATTCTCACATCACATCCATCCCAGCCCAGCGTTCAGGGAAGGCCGTCGCCAACAAATCTGAGCTGAAAGCAGCCCGGAGTCTTGGTGTTCTTGTTGTTGTCTTCTTAATATGTTTCTGCCCTTATTATATTGTGACTCTAACAAACAACTCATTTATTCCTTCATTACCCTCTTATATGACTTATGTTATGTATTTAAATTCATGTGTAAATCCTCTGATTTATTCCTTATTTTTCCCATGGTTTAGAAAAGCTGTCAGACTAATATTCACTTTGCAGATACTGCAGTCTGACTCTTGTGATTCCACCATGGTCTAGGAGTCAATGAAATGATGAGTCCTCACTGTGATAGAATAAAGTCCATTTTTATTTATGAAGCACAAATATTTATAAAGCACAAATTTATACATAAATAAATAAAATAATAGACTGTCTGGCCCAGATAAAATATCCGTGCACATAAAATCAACAACCTACGTGGTGTGAAAAGCCAAAGAAAAGAAATGGGTTTTAAGAAGAGTTTTAAAATTAAACAGTGACGAGGCCTGTGTAATGTGCAGCAGTTCATTCAACAGAAAATGCTCTCCCCTCTGAGCTTCACCCTAATTTTGGGAACTCTGAGGAGAAGCTGGTCCGCTGACCTGAGAGCTTGACTAGGTGTATAGGGGTGCAGAAGCTCAGAGAGGTACGATGGGGCAAGACCATTTAGAGATTTAAACCATTTTCAGCAAAAAACAAACAAACCCTGTAACTATGTCTAGAGTCAGTTCAGAATCTCTTAGTACTCTGTTTATCGACAAACCTCATTCAAGGCCCATGTGAAATTTCTTTTGCTTCCTGTTCTTTGTTTTTCAGCTGCAATCTGCTTTTGCAACCCACCTCAACCAAATATACATCTGACTATGTCATGTCTTTATCACTGATACCTGCTCTGTTATGTTGTTATGTTATGTTCACTCTGTACTGTGGTCCTATACCTATGTATTACCTGTATAGTAGAACAAAGTATAATTTGGCCTGTAACCAGGTCTGGCTCTAGCCATTTTTTTTTTTTTTTGTCTCTAAATGTTCAGCCCTGCGATGACCTGGCGACTTGTCAAGGGCATACCCCGCCTTCACCCCTATGTAGCTGGGATAGGCTCCAAGCGACCCCCGTGATCCTAGTGAGGATAAAGTGGGTTAAGATAATGAATGAATGAATAAAATAAAATTGTCCTGCAGGAGGACCCCGAAACTACAACCCTTGAAACAAACATAGGGAAATCCTTACTGTGGCCCTGTGAGTTAAACCTCGTATTTGCATGGGCCTGGGCTGTGAGTTCAACCTGTAACTAAGTGTTGTAACCACTGCCCCTGTATTAGAGGAGTAAAACAATGTAAGAAAACAGCAGTGGCTCTTCATGTTTCAAGTCAGTGGTTTAATGACTAACAATAATTATAATACAGCTTTCATACATTGTTACCTCCGCCAAGGAGGTTATGTTTTTGCCAGGGTTTGTTTGTTTGTTTGTTTGTTTGTCTGTCCGTTAGTGTGCAACATAACTCAAAAAGTTATGGACAGATTTGGATGAAATTTTCAGGGTTTGTTGGAAATGGGATAAGGAAGAAATGATTAAATTTTGGTGGTGATCGGGGGTGGGGGGGCCCACAGGGGGGGCCACTGATCAGCCTTGGCGGAGGTCTGCGCTCTCCGAGTGCTTCTAGTTGGTACATGAAAAACACATTTTTACCTGTATTAGGGGAGTAAAACGATGTAAGAAAACAACAGCGGTTCTTCACGTCTCAAGTCAGTGGTTTAATGACTGAGAGAAGAACCGGAGGTCCCCCTATTGTCCATTTGACTGGATGCACTTCACCAACAGTCCTTTCACAGTAAAGTGACATAGCACAATAAAACAGAAAACAGCACTGAAAATGTCCATCTTATCATGGAAGCACTCTTATTGTCTTACATTTACTTTTACTATTAGTTCGACTATTATTTCAGTCACAAACAATGATAATGCAAAAAATGTATTAATAAGCTTGTGCTATTCTTACCCATTACACACATCTCTTGGAAATTAGATGTCGTCCTGGCATCTTAACCAACATAAGAATGCTTAAAACCCAGAAATAAATGCATTTAAGTGCATGAATGATACTGAACATATTAAAGCTTATCAAACAAAATTAACATATTTAAGGCATTACCATTAGTAGTGTTATTGTTTAGCATATGAAGCATCATCATATTCCCACAACTTCTATTATTCACCATAAGACAAATATGTCTCATTGTGGTCCCTGGGTATTGGCTGGCGGTCAGGAATTGTTTTCTTGTTCAGCTCATGGTAATCTATGCACAATCTGAGCCCTCTGCATTTTTTCCATACACACACTACAGGAGCTGCTTATGGTGAATGACATTTTGCAACCCAACCTTGTATGATGACATCATGTAGATAGTCTTTCTTTTCTCTGTACAACGGCTTGGGCACAGACAGGTAAGTCTTGGCAACTTGCTCAGTGTCTTTTAGAGATATGGATACCTGTAACTCATCAATACATCCAATGCCATTTTCTGATTTGGAAAAGGATTCACATTCTTCTCTTAAAGGTGCTGGAGACTTTCATGACCAATTTTTCATCAAATCTGTAAAACCTCAGTCATAGCCTAAGTATCACAAATCTGTAAGTCTTTCTGTGATTACTCACCTGAATCTCTTGCATTACGGTGAACAATTTTGAAGTGCCATCCACTATAAACAACCCGTGTGTTTACAAACCGACCGAGGAGGTCACTCGGGAATCTTCGGAATTTTGTCGCGGCGTGTACTGTGGGAAACGGAGGTTTGCGCAGCCACCTGACAGTGGCAAAGGCAGCGCGACCATATGGTATTATATGAATGAAACAAACACGTGAAAATGCGGAAACGGCTGGAGGAATAGGCACAGAAGGAAGGGAGTTCCTGCTGTTTCCGATCGTGTCTGTTCCAGCTGCTGCTGTCAGGTGGCTGCGCGAGCCTTCGCTTCCCACAATGCATGTCGCGACAAAATTCCAAAGATGCCCGAGTTACGTCCTGGGTTGGTTTGTAAACACACCGTTTGTTTATAGTGGATGGCACTTCGAAATTGTTCACCGTTGTTAATGCAAGAGATTCAGGTGAGTAATCACAGAAAGACTTACAGATTCGTGATAACTTAGGCTATGACTGAGGTTTTACAGATTTGATGAAAAATTGGTCACGAAAGTCTCCAGCACCTTTAACATTTATTGTATTACTGACCTTTCATTTTCAGGCAGGTGACTTAAGTCTACAGGGGGGTCCCAAGTGCCATTTTGTTCTTCTTCTGCCCCAACTTGGCTTGCTGAGGCTGGGACTGCAGAATTTGACTGGAAAATCGAGGCGGGGTAAACAGCGTGAACAGGTTGCACTGACCCTATTAATGTCCTCCCAGTGAGTACAATGCAGGCCCGGACTGGCTAATTGGGAAATTAGCTTTATTTTCACTTTGCTGTTGAATTAAAATTAACTTGATTTGTAAAGCCTCAATTTCTTTTGCCAGTTTATACTGTTCATCTGTTTTGTTATCTGTGGTGTTCTGGTGCGCAACTTGTACATTAGTCTGGTTAACAGTCTCAACTACTTCACTTTGTTCTGTTTGTACAGTCTGCTCCAGTGGGTTATCAGTCATAGAAAGTTCTCCTGCCTTTCCATATTCATCTATTTTGTCCTTCATAAACAGTAGCTCAGACATGCCCTGATCCTCCTGCTCTTTGAACTCCTCCCACTGCAAGTGCGAGCTTATCATTATTATTAGTACTATCCAGGGCTTATTTTGTACCATTTCACGTGCAGCAATGCCCACAGATGCACAGAAATCTACAAGATTCTCCTGAGACAGCCTGCACAGTGCTTGGATTACTTCTAGCTGTACTTGTTCAATCTCCGTCGGCTCCATCTTATTTCTTTACACGTGATGACACAGAGTTTTGCACTTTAACAGAGTTAGCGTTAGCTCCGAATCTTAGCTTAGCTTTCCTAGTGGTTTTAGCTTCACCTTAGATAGCAGGCTTTACTCATGCAGTTTCCTGTCCGTTAACGGCACTTTATTTTTCTCTCGGCCGTCCGTCTGGGTTGTTTGGAGGGATGAGCAGCAACTGGGGTTTCTTCTGGAATAAGCTAGCCCTCGTGTTACTCATCCCAGCAGTGCCTTCAAATGTTGTAACCACTGCCCCTGTATTAGGGGAGTAAAACGATGTAAGAAACAACAGCGGCTCTTCATGTCTCAAGTCAGTGGTTTAATGACTGAGAGAAGAACCAGAGCGCCCCCTATTGTCCATTTGACGGGATGTGCTTCACCACCACCAACAGTCCTTTCACAGTGACATAGTGTAATAAAACAGAAAAAAGCATTGAAAATGTCCATCTTATCATGGAAACACTCTTATTGTTTAATTAGCTTGTGCTATTCTTAACCATTACATAAGCATACCCTCCCCAGATGCAGACCCAGGGGAGGACCAGAGAGGAGGGAGAGAGGAGGAACAACATTGTCCATCAGAGGTGGAGAAAAAGGAGGGATGACCAAGAACACAGATAAACAGTTAATAAGCTCCAAGACCTGATATCTCTCTTTGCATTGTGTCTCTGTTTTACTGATGGAAACACATGAAGGAGCAGAGCTCTGTTTTCCAGAACTCCTCAATGCCTCCTGCCTGAAACCAATGGTTTCTCAGACTGAAGTCCTGGTCTATCACATCCTGCTGTTCATTTTCTCTCCACTCACTGTGGCTCTCAACCTGGTGGTCATCATCTCAGTCGCCCATTTCAGGCAGATATTTTTTGTCAACAAAGCTTTTTTTTTTTTTGTTTGTTAATCAGCTAATATAAACACTGAACTAGATGCAGTGGTGGAGAAGCAATTTTTTTTTTTTAAGCAAAAACAAAAGTAGTACACTGAAAACACTCTAATTTAACTAAACCTGATGCATTCACAGACCTTATCGTTTACTGCAGCTGTAATGTACATGTTGTGTTTATTGATGCAGATGTTTGAGGCTGAGCTCATAGTAACAGGTTTAATCAACAACAGTGTGTCATATTAAATCATATGTAGATGATCAGGTTTGTGGTATTGATGTCCTGTGAAAACTACTTGTGTTTGAAAAGTCAAAATTTCATAGTTTCAGAAAAATAGGCCTGTTTTCAGCTTTGTGATCATGTACTGTAATCTTCTGTTTATCCAAAAGGTTTTTAAGTAATCCAAGAAAACAAAAGGGTCAGTTCATTCTAAAAGTCTAAATACCTTCATTGTCAGTCCATACATGTTTTTGAGTGTCAGTATCATAGACATTGACATTTGAAGTTTCAAGTGGATTTGGACATTAAATGGTTTTCACTGGACACAAACAGGATGAGAAAGTGTAATCTAAAAAGGAGCTAAAGCTCTCTGAAGAATGTCAGAGTAAAAAGTATCCTTTTTACCTCTGAGATGTAGTGGAGTTGAAAAATGAAGCTGAATAATAGTGTAAGTGCATCCAATTTTAATGAAATACAGGACATGAAAAAAGCATTTAGTTCCCCTCCACCACTGGCTACATGTAGTAGATTTTACATTTCCCATGTTTTAATATTTGTTTAACGATTTTTCTCTTCCTTCAGACAGCTCCACACACCCACCAACCTCCTCCTCCTCTCTCTGGCTGTGTCTGACCTCCTTGTAGGCCTGGTGCTGATGCCGGCAGGAATCCACCTACAGCTGTCCTGTTGGTTTCTTGGTGACTCCGTGTGTTCTTTGTATACATTTTTTGCTTGGTTGTCTGTTTCTGCATCAGTAGGAGACATGGTGCTCATCTCAGTCGACCGCTATGTTGCTATCTGTGACCCTCTGCATTACACTCATAAGGTCACTATGAAAAGAGTTAAAGTTTGCATTTGTCTCTGTTGGTTTTCTTCTGGCTGTTATTGTTTTGGTATTTTAAATGATAACCTGACTCATCTGGGCAAGTATCATATTTGTCAGGGAGAGTGTATGAGTTATATTTACTTTGTCGCTGGTGCTATTGATATTGTTGCAACATTTATTCTTCCAATTTCAGCCATTATTGCTCTGTACATGAGTGTGTTTGTGGTGGCTGTGTCTCAGGCTCGTGCCATGCGTTCTCACATCACATCCATCACAGCCCAGCGTTCAGGGAAGGCAGTCGGCAACAAATCTGAGCTGAAAGCAGCCCGGAGTCTTGGTGTTCTTGTTGTTGTCTTCTTAATATGTTTCTGCCCTTATTATATTGTGACTCAAACAGACACCTCATTTATTCCTTCATTATTCTTTTATATGACTTATGTTATGTATTTAAATTCATGTGTAAATCCTCTGATTTATTCCTTATTCTATCCTTGGTTCAGAAAAGCTGTTAGACTAATATTCACTTTGCAGATACTGCAGTCTGGCTCTTGTGATTCCACCATGGTCTAGAAGTCAATGAAATGAGTCCTCACTGTGATAGAATACAGTCCATTTTTATGTATAATGTACAAATTGAAATGAACACAAAGGTTTCCAAAGTGCTGTACAATAAAATAAACATAATAAAAACATGAGAAGAAGATACAATACTAAGATAGAAATGCAATGAAACATAATACATGAATAAAAAAAAAAAAAAAAATAGACTGTTTGCCCCAGATAAAATATCTCTGCACATAAAATCAACAACCTACGTGGTGTGAAAAGCCAAAGAAAAGAAGTGGGTTTTAAGAAGAGTTTTAAAATTAGACAGTGACGAGGCCTGCGTAATGTGCAGCAGCAGTTCATTCTACAGAAAACGTTGTCCCCTCTGAGCTTCAGCCTAATTTTGGGAACTCTGAAGAGCAGCTGGTCCGCTGACCTGAGAGCTTGACTAGGTGTATAGGGGTGCAGAAGCTCAGAGAGGTACGATGGGGCAAGACCATTTAGAGCAGGGGTGTCAAACTCAGATCCTCGAGGGCCGGTATCCTGTGTGTTTTAGATGTTTCCCTCTTCCAGCACGCCTGACGGTTGTTATCAGGCTTCTGCAGAGCTTGATGATAGGCTTATCATTTGAATCAGGTGTGTTGGAAGAGGGAAACATCTAAAACATGCAGGATACCAGCCCTCGAGGATCTGAGTTTGACGCCCCTGATTTAGAGATTTAAATCATTTTCAGCAAAAAACAAACCAACCCTGTAACTATGTGTAATGTCAGTTCAGAGTATCTTAGTATTTTGTTCTTTGACAAACCTCATTCAAGGCCCATGTTAAATTTATTTTTCTTCCTATTCTTTGTTTTTTCAGCTGCAATCTGCTTTTGCAACCCACCCCAACCAAATATACATCTGACTATGTCATGTCTTTATCACTGATACCTGCTCTGTTATGTTGTTATGTTATGTTCACTCTGTACTGCTGTCCTATACCTATGCATTACCTGTATAGTAGAACAAAGTATAATTTGGCCTGTAACCAGGTTCGGCTCTAGCCATTTGCCCCCCCCACAAACACACACATATCACGTGAGCAGTGAGCACTGGGTCAGGGAGAGCTCGCCTGAGAAATTACAGGGTGGGGTTGTAGTTTTTTTTTTTTTTTAGTTTTTTATCTTTCTCATTTCTTTATTTTTAAGACAGAACATCAGAAATGATCACATTACCAATACTATTATTTCTTTATTTTTCTTTCTTTCTTTCTTTCTTGATTTTTTGCCTACCAGCGGCACCCACTTAAGCGGATCTCAACCTAGGCAACTACCTATGTGGTCTATGCCAGGACCTGACCCTGACTGGATCAGCTCTGCACCCACTACAGGGTCCTAGAGGGTTCATGGGAGCTTCCCCATTTGATCTACATGTGGTTTGTAGATTTGGAGAAGGCATTTGACCATGTCCCTTGGGGTGTGTCACGGTTCGCTCCTATGTGGCTTCTGACCCTTCTCAGACTCATCAACAATTAGACTCACCTGCTGCATGCTGCCCAGCTGCAACACCTGACCATCAGGAGCTTTTATAAGGGGCTCCTCTGAGACTGTGCCGCGCCAAGTCATTTAATCCCATTTCACCTCATAACTCTCGACTGTATCGCCATCTAGTGGACTCTGGCGTTCATCTAACCTCAGGTTCTCAGTTAGTTACTCAGTTTTGTTTTTCTGTTAAATAAACACTGTTTGTCCTTTCACCACCATGCACGTGAGTCCATTCATTCCCTCCCACCTGACAGGGTGTCCTGTGGGAGGTGCTGTGGTTGTATGAGGTCTATGGCCCACTGGTACAGACTATTAGATGCTTGCATGAATTTTACATGAGATTTAGGCTACATTCAGACTGCAGCCAAATGTGGCCCAAATCCAAATTTTTGCTGCTATTTGACCTGTATCTGACCTGTTAAAGACAGTTTGAACAGCACAAATCTGATTTTTTTCAAATCTGACCCAGGCCACTTTCATATGTGGTCCTAAATACAATACGTGTTGAATATTTTGCAATACTACATGAGTTTGAACGGCCAGGTTGCATTTATCCGACCTTTACATCATTGAAATGTTACTACAGCCTGACTGGAACACGCATGCGAACAGATATAGGTCGCCGAAGATGAGTGTCTTGTCATGAGAGTGTTACGGAGAGGCGGTCAAAAATATATTTAATCGTTCTTCTTGTCATTCGAAAATTATGAATAAAGTTTGTGTGAGTGAAGCCACTAACATCACTATCCCACCACTCCTGACTCCGACTCCCCATTCAAATACTCCGTTGTACAGATGTAGCAGCCATTGTCCCACAAAAGGCCAA